>NC_061820.1:39813224-39888224 GCF_019202785.1 Penaeus chinensis | reverse complement strand
AAAAAAAGAGCGATATTTGCTTCACATTAGCACGTAAGAAAAAAAAAAGAGAGCAAAAAAAAAAAAAAAAAAAGGTAGAACTAACAAAATTAGACTACACAATACGTACTCTCAAAAAAAAAAAAAAAAAACTTTCGAACTTACTTTTTAAACCTTAATTTTACTTCTCAGGGTTGCCAGATGAACATCTATCACCTTTGTTAGAAACGGGTCCTCTTACCTGCCTTCCTGATAGATAAGTGTGGCTGACATGTGGCAGGTGTTGCAAGGGTAGGAAAATATATGCAACATTTGCCCGTGTTGGGACAGGTAAATCAGAAGATCCTACTGTTAATTACATTGGCGAGTTTCCTTATTTTTCTTCTCTTTAGCATTCTTAAATTGGAACACAGTAAAGTTAGTCTGTATGAATAAAACGGTTTCTGTTGGTTGTTTCATTTGTACGAAGGTTGTTGCAGGTGTATGATAATTCCCAGAATGTTCTCGATGTACGTTTTCTACGAAGGTGTGATGAGGATGCATGATGGCGTGGGCGAGTGTTCTCGATGTCCGTTTTCTTTCATGCTGCGTGGAGGAGGGACTCAAAAGAAAAGTGGATTTGCTATTTCATGCCTTGCTGTACATAAAGCTTGTGATATGAAGGGCAGTGACGATATGAAGGGCAGTGAAGCTGTACCATGCTGGCCAGCATGAATCGAGGTGCTATACATGGGCATTTGATATAGAGGGTTAATTCTACTGCAATATGATGATAGCAGTATGAATTAAAGTGCTATATATGGGCATTGATATACTGCATTATGATGATAGCCGTTTATGAACTCATTGGCTTGATTTAGCGGAAGAGAAAGTGTAATACGAAGATGAACAAGTAACCAAAGCAAATTTTCGATGGCTCATCAGCCTTAATAAGGTTACTTATGAGGAGAATTACGCAAAAACAGCACTCCGGAACTAATAAGTTATTTTACCCCGAAACTACAAGTAATGGTGGTATATTCCTTATTGTGATCCCAATTCGGTATCTAACACAAAGAAAAAAAAAAGAATTTGGTATCTAAAAACATGGTATATGGAGGTATGCATATACCTAGACAAAAATTGGTAAACCAAAGAAAAAGCAACTATCCAGTTGTCTTCTAATTAAACGGAATGAACTGGTATTTTACAAAGCATTACAACAATTGGCGTGCCCTAAATAGCGCAGCAAACAAAATGGCGGAAGACTACGTTTTCTGTAGTCGGAGAACGTTCGTTTTCTATTACCCGGTTGAAGTGGGGTGACTAACGAATATAACCTGTCCTTTATGCCCTTTTTCTTGAATGATAAAAGAAGGTAAATCAAATGAGTAAAAGGAAAAGTAAATATAAAACAACAACTCTAAATTAGAAGAGCATACCAACTACTAAAAGACAGCTTAGTATGTTAAGAATTAAACTAGAAATTGACGAAATACTTTGACCAATAACCAAAAACTATACACAGTTAAACTGTTAACTACAAACAAATGGACCAGTATATCTTTAAAAGAATATATATCCACATATTTATATATATATTATGTATACTTATATACATTTATTTACATATATATATATATATATATATATATATATATATATATGTAATGTATACTCATATATATATATATATATATATATATATATATATGTAATGTATACTCATATATATATATATATATATATATATATATATATATGTAATGTATACTCATATATATATATATATATATATATATATATATATATATATATATATATATATATATATGTAATGTATACTCATATATATATATATATATATATATGTAATGTATACTCATATATATATATATCTATATATCTATATATCTATATATCTATATATGCATATATATATATATATATATATATATATATATATATATATATATATGTTCTGGAAAAGACTCTCCATGATCAAAAATGACAATTAAATATGCCAAAACAAATCTTTGGACATGCAAAGCAGCATTTCTCCATGCTTAGTATATTGACGGCAGAATGGGTGCACTGAGACTGAAAGATACTGCAGTAGTTTGGATTGTGTGAGTGTTTGATTTAATCTACCACTACTCATTAATTCACATATTTACTATGAATTGATTGTCTTCATACACCAAACCTTTTTACCAAGTTCTATCATGTTTCATGAGAATACCCACCCCCTCATAAGTTCGTTTTATTATATATTTAAATATTACATTGTTATTCTCATTATGATATCTTTGTGACGGTTCTAATGGAACATATGGTTATGAAGCTATTCATCAAATCACCTCCCTTACATAGACAGCCTGCAGGTGGTCTCATCCTACTCCCAATCATCCTAAGCCTAATTTTTAAAAATCATACTTATATCATAAATGATACATGAGGGCTAAGCTGATTATTTTCTCAGTTAAGCATCTTGGAAGGTGTTAACCAGGTATTCTCTTGCTCTTTTTGATTGTTTGAAATATTCTCGACCTGCCTCTGTTTTCCTACTTGGCTTTTCCACTTGGCTTTTCCACTTGGCTTTTGCTGTAGTATTTGATTGCCAAACTTTACCAGCTTATAATCCCTAGGCTGAGCAATATCCTGCACAATTTACTCTTCTCCACCTACCTTTCTTTGAATCTACAAGTACAGTTATAGGAATATCAACTACATAAAGTACATGAGCTGAAGCTATATATACCTATGAATCTTTAAGAAATTCAAAAGTCTTATTAATCATATACAGAAAGTAATAGGAGCACTACTAAAATTTAACCACATAAGCAGAAAGAAAGTATCACAAGCACTACTCATTTTAAACTGTTCACATACTGTACATCAAAAGCATTGAATCATAATGCTTTATTCTTACATTATACTCTATTTTGCTTCAACAGTTTTACTACACGGAAATGTCTATGCAAACATTTTAGTCCTCAAACAGTCATTTACTTGGTTCCTTGACCTCACCTGTTAACTAGATCTCGTGATTCCCTGGGATTTTTTTTATCCATTTATAGTCCTACATGTTACCTCAATAATAATCGGAAAGCTGTTGACAATATGCGTCAGATTTCTTGATTCATTAGTAATATTTATCTATTTAAATGGATGTTATTTTTTGGTTATTGATTATAATATAGATATGAGAGAATGTTTCTCTTGGTAAATTCAAACACTAAGGTATTGAGGTGAGATCAGGTTTGCCCAGTAATACCTTCCTTGATGTTGATAACTTGTAAAGTCTTCTGTAAGTATGCACTAAGATAAGGTATCAACTGAATTACAATGATAATAAAATGAATAGAACAATATTTCAACTTCCCATTTTAAAGAAAGTATCAATACATCTACATTTCAGACTATTTTCTCACAACTTCATTGAAGTTAATGTATGGTAGAATAAACCCTCATCATTGGCACAGACTAATCACTGCAAATCTGTATCAATGTGCTACAGTTATATTTCCAGTCTAATTCCAAATAAATCCTTTTGAAGAGACTGTTGGATTTATGTAAATATCCTTTAATGCAATATGACCCTTCTTTAATGTTGTATATTTCAGTTTCAGATAACAATATTTGGACAATGGTATCATTCACATCCCAGCTGCCTTTTTCCGTTTCTTCCCGTCAGCCATCCATTCTGCTCATGCATAAACTGCTCCAGCTGCCCCCCCCCAGCCCATTTACCTCTCCTGATATGCAAAAAGCTGATTCGCAAGCTGTATGGGTTTCGGGATATTCCCTGTTTGATATTACATGCTATGTCTACTTTCTCAGGAGTAAGATTAAGGCTTCATGTTTGCTTGTTAGTAATTTTGATATTGGTTAGATAACACAAGCATATGCACACACACACACACACACACACACACACACACACACACACACACACACACACACACACACACACACACACACACACACACTCTCTCACTCGCTCACACTCACACTCACACTCACACTCACACTCACTCTCACACTCACTCTCACTCTCACTCTCACTCTCACTCTCACTCTCACTCTCACTCTCACTCTCACTCCTACTCACACTCCTTCTCACTCATGCTCTCACTCTCACTCTCACTCTCACTCTCACTCTCACTCTCACTCTCACTCACTTCACAATTTACTGTTACTCTCACTTTCATTCTTACTTTACTTATACTCTCTTACAGCTGAATACACACACACCCAAACACACACACACACACACACACACACACACACACACACACACACACACACACACACACACACACACACACTCACACACACTGAATATATTATACAGGTGCCTTATAACACTTCAGTATTAGAATTTAAGATAAATAATTTCTTACACTAGTTTAGAAGTAATTTAAAATGAAAGCCACTTGTCCTCTAGATTTGTAGAAAAGGTATGAATGAGAACAAGTATCTTCACAATACAAGAGAAGTATACAACGAGATTCAAATATATCTTCCTCAGACAAAGATTTATTCGAAACCAGTTAAATACATCTTCTGTATTGCGAAGATATTTGTTTTCATTCGTATCTTTTCAACATTTGTTACAATGAATATGGTTCATTATACTCTAGAATTTCCAGGACATACAATGATAACTGTCGCTATAGTTTGCATGAGGTTTTATATGGGTGCAGGTTGGTGCATTGGGTTTGAATATGCACTGTCTGTCATTATAAACACTTGAGTATGCTGCATGAAAGTGGTGATTTATAAATATGTGATTGTTAAGGTAAGTAGGGCTTTCACATGATTTAGTTTGCAAATAAGGAATAGTTGCTTTAGTAGTAACTGTTATTTGATTGATGAATTTAATGTATGGGATGAATTGCTTTTGAATTAAATAAATGCACATCTAACTTCTGGAGTTTATTAAATTTTCCCTTTTTTTTTTAACTATATTCCTACATATAATATAGACTGATGTACATTTAATAATAACATAAAATTTTCAGAAAATACATGTTATTTAAGTAAAAGTTCCGTAAATGGTAGGAAACTACCTATATATATATTCAAGGTCCTGTTTTTGTGGAAGGTTTTTATTATTCATATAATCGTTATAATTATTCTTACCTGCAACTTTAGAAGTACTGACAGATTTCTTTTTCTTTTTACTTTAAAAAGTAGCTTTTGAAGAAAGTTATTCAGAACCTTGGTACAATAATAGTAGTAGAATGTAGTAAATAAATTGATTTAAAAATTATACGCTGAATTAACATGTATGTACTTGACAATATGAAATATAAAAGTTAAGTCTGAAAATTTGCAATTATGACCAACATGCATGACTTTTGCTTGAGATAATGATTTTGCACTTGAAAACAGATGAGATTATATATAAAGAAAAAAATTGTCTTGTACATGTGAAAATCAAGACTGTATACGTATGAGTTGCATATGGTTAGGTTTGATTAATTATATAGACATGTCTATTCAAACTATGAAATCTATAATTACAGATAGTTTACATTTTACTGTCAAATTTACAGAACAATTAGCCTTTCAGTTTTTTTATTTAGTCTACATTTCAGTACATAAATACCAGCCTAACAAATGTACTCCTGTCAAATTTATTCACTCAGATGTCAGATATTTAGTAAAACATGAAAATGAAGTGCTATGTAGAATGAGGTTCCAATATATTAAGAACATGTACATACATACATCACATGACTATATTAAAGTTACATTGAAACCATTACTGATTAGTGCTCATATTACAAATCAAAAGAACATAATAAGTCAATGACATTTCATGTAATAGTTGCTTTAGCCTCTTATTTTTCCTTTTGGTTATGTTTAAAACCAATTTTAATCTTAGCTAATTTGCAACAAATTGCTTCACTGTATTGATATTACAATAGTCCTGTCTGTTACTTTGCCAGCTTAATGAAAAATAGCTTTTTATATTTATTTAACTTCACTTTCATCTTCCTGACCTCACCTGCTCATTACTTTCAGTTGTGCAGCCTGAGTAACCCATATCTTTAAACCCAACTTACTGCTTCGTCTTGCTCTTTCACAGTACTCCCTCTGCCTTTACTTCTATGCCACATACCTGAATACCTGCAATATATTTCTCGAAATACCCATGTTTGGAAATTGTTCACAATAGGATATCAGTAAATGACACCAGGGCCACTGCACTCATTCCTAATAACTAATTGCATAATAGCTTTCCCTTGTATAGATTTCTCCATAAAGTAGTATGTCATTTTTGTTCCTGTTGGTCCATTTCTTGTTACTATTACAATTATCTGTAATTCTTGGTTATTGCCCACTGGCCTACCTGCATCTTCATTGTCCAAGCACTGGTTTTTTGCTTTAACAATAAGTTTATGGAAAATACATTTGAATCCAAGTCCCCCGTAAGTGTTAATGTCCTTATTGGGCTGAATAATCAATGGTATGATTCTTTTTGAATGAGATGACATATACCAGTGTAGGTAATTCTGATTGTAAAATGTGAATGGAGGTTCTATGGTAATTTAAGGAGAATGGTTGTTGTAGTAACAATGATTATATATGTGTTCATATATCTGGGGATGTGTAACATGCTCTGGAAAACGCTACATTGAGACATTCCTAGAAAGTAATTTATATATTCTTCATGTGTAAAGTGGAAATGAATGCTTATTTGTATGTCATTACCTATATGTTTGGAAAGTACTGGAATATCACATGAAATTCCATGAAGTATTAGGTTTTAATTCATATTTACTGCATTTGGTAAAAGTGACTATTGTGATATTAATAATCACAAGGTGCCATAATCAAATGTAACTGACGCAGCTGATGACAATATGTGTAAAAAGCGCGTTCTTTATGGTTTCATACTCTCTTATCTTTCGTTATCTGTTATAATTTTTCAAATCTTTAGTTACTGTTGTTTTATTTATGTTCAGATTTTTGTAATGCATATCAACAATGCTATATAGTAACTGTATTAGCTAAATTAAGAAGAAAAAAAAATCTGAATTTGCAAATGGAGTGTGTAGTTTTACTGTAATTGCTACAATTATTTTGTAACAGACAGTATTACCATAGTTTATTGCCCAATAATTATTTGTCATAGAAATGCACGTTCAAAAGATCACATGATGTGTTTCACAAAGGTTGTTTGGGAAATATAAAGGAAACAGGAAATTCTTTGCCCCTTCTTTGGTGCTTATAAATTCCACCGTTTGGTGTTCGTACATTCGTCTGTTGGCTTTGATAAATATTAATCCAGTGAAGTAATATTTCATAGGGGCTTATTATTAATATATTTTTTAGTAGGTCTTTTTGCGAATAGGTATAATACAAATTGTTGACTGACCACGTTTCCGAAAATTCTGTAGTGTGAGATTGGGTTATTCTGCAGTTACAAAATGCAGAAATCTTTGTAGCTTTAATAACAGAAAATGCCAGTAATTTTGGTATTTCTCATGTTAATTTCAATCTAATCATGTAAACTCCAATCAAATGAGTCATTTGAATGGTCAGACATTTAAGGTGTGTGCATGTTTGGGTGTGTGTGTGTGTGTGTCTGTGTGGTTGCCCATGTTAGTGTTTGCCTGTTTTGTTATCTCATTTACCCATATTAATGAATTCTAAAAATTATATGTACCAAGTCCTGGGTTACCTGTACAAGAGCATATTCTTGTTGCTCATCCTTTTATCTATAAATTATGTGGTGCAAAACTAATATGTATTAACATGTGTGATCAAGGCTTGAATTTGAGTGTCTTTATATCCTGTTAAGCCAGCAATGAGTAGAAAGAACTTTGTGTTGAGGGAGGAGTGGCAAAAGATTATTGATTTAATTTTTCAGGATTTGTTGAATCATATGCCAGAGAGCTGAAATGTATATATATATATATATATATATATATATATATATATATATATAATATATTATTATTTTTTATTTTTTTTTGTGTGATAAAGTGAGAATAATTTGCATTAAACATTCGTTACAAAGTATTTTTCATTCTTAATAATTAATTAGGCACACCACTGATATTTAGACTAACCTTTGACTAACAATGGATAGATAAGACCTTCATATGTGTTGCTATCTTGGTCCTTTGGCCTGCCTTGGTTTCGTGACTTTAAATTCCTTACATTAAGAAGTTAGAGAAATTGTCTTGTTCCTTTTTAAGTTGAGTGAGCATGTTGAACTTGTCGGGCACTGGCAGTCACAAGCTATATGTAAGGGATGATATGTGTTTTGGAATTTTTGGAATGTTTGAGTCTGCATGTTGATGTTAAATTCACAACCGAATGAATTTAAATATAAAATGTATTAACACTAATAAAGACTTAGATAGAAAAACTAATTAGCAAATTCTATGGGAATGTAAAGCTATTGGTGTTTTTTTTATTTATTTTTTTTTAAACTGGATGTTGGGATGTGTCTTTTCTTTTGTAATGATCGGGGTAGAGACTTGGATATTGGCATGGTAGCTACATTAAAAATAGTATTAGAAACTGTTCTGTTGGGCTTTTGTCAACCAGGGATTAGAGCCTCTGGCTGTTGATGGGGTTGCACAGAAATACACCGAAGAATAACATGTCATAAAGTGCTTGCAGTCTTAAAGCCTATATAAGATATGGCATAAACGGTCTTGTAAAACTTGGGAAACAGTTCTATATTCTATAAAAAGATTCTTCCCAAATGCATGTTAGGTGTGTTTGTTATTCAAAGGAAGCTTTTAGTGCAATAATGATTAACAACTATGTTTCAACAGAGAAGAAATGAGGCAAAGTTAGTAAGGCATGTAGAACTTCGTGTGGTGCACATTGTGGTCTGTTCACCTCTTTGTAAAGTGAATTTCATGGTGACTGAGCTCTATTAGGAATTTTAGGCTTTTGTTGGGATTTGGCCACTGGCAAGGTCGCTATTAACAATAGTATGTAGTATCTGGATTGTTGTTCAGATATTTGAGCATTGGGCTTTTGTTGTTTTGCATATAAGGACAATATTTAAAATTCTTATTTCTGTTTATATGTATGATGTGCATTCTTACACTTATAGAGTTCTGGTGGCAATGCTATGACTAAGAGATTTGTGAGGATCATACTCGTGTTCTGTCTTTTGGGGGATGATTTGCAATATCTGAGGTTTGGATTTATTTGCATGCTTCCCATATTTCACTTGTGAAACATCCTAGTTTGTTTATTCTTAACAATTTACTATTTTATCTACATGGTTTCATGAATTTTTATTTTATTTTATTATTTACTGTTCAGATTATGTGTCATTCCAAAAACAAAACGGTCTTTGATCTATATACTTCTGCTTCTTTTCTATACCCTGTAAACCCAATGCATATCTTAATATAATTTTGTATCCAGTGTTTAAGAGAACAATACTAACTCACACCACAGATACACAATAACAGGTTGCAATGTCATGGTACAACAGTACAATAGAAAGCCTCATACTTGTACCATACTTGCTCAAACTGCACTTCATAATCACACACAAACACACATGCACATGCACAAGCACAAGCACAAGCACAAGCACAAGCACAAGCACAAGCACAAGCACACGCACACGCACATGCACACACACACACACACACACACACACACACACACACACACACACACACACACACACACACACACACACACACACACACACACACACACAAAACGTTCTCAGACATACATACAAATTTGCACACACACATACAAGTAAACAACATATCCTTAGATATTTACCCATTCAGCTTCTAAATTTTACTTGACTAACTATATGTCATGACAGCTTTATATTACTGGTGAATTTTATAATACCAATTTATACATATGTATATATTTTTTTTCATATAAAATCTGCCAATATTATGGGTGGCTTGATATGCATTTAAAATATACTTCCTGATATTCCTTGCATGTTATTAAATTATCTGTAAAGTAACATCTTGTTAAGGGCGAACTTAATGCGTAAATAGTGTTTTAGTAAAGATGGTCACTGAAATTAATTCCATTTACCTTACAAGAACAATAAGATATTTTATTATATGATTACAATTAACTCATTTATTGATTTATTCAGATATGTTTGTTAGATTGCTGTATATTTACTAACTGTAAAATTAATGGGTCTTTTTCCTTTTTACACTCCCATTATTGTATTGCATTACAAACAGTGGAACATGGCTTAGTGTTATATTGCAATATTCTTTAGCCTCCCCTGAATGAGTTTATATTGTCTTCACATCTTAGTTTACACAATTTCATCCACATGTTCCTTCAAATAAGTAACTGTATCTTTCACTTGGGTGGTTGTTGTTGCTATATTACTAGTACTTCCAGTCTAACTACATTAGCTGTCTTTACCTCTGTGCCTTTTTGTGTGCTTATCTGAGATTTGCTTAATTTTAAGTTGTAATAAAAAAAGGGCAAACCTCCTCCATAGTGTTGTGGGTATGACTGTTTGATTGCTTCATATACTTCCAGTCTACAATATGTATTTTTCTGGTTCTACATTTGATTCCTTGTGTAACAGCCTGCTCTTAGTCATTAGTGAATGTTTATTATTACAGCCCATGGTACTTCATACACTGACTTCTGAATTTTCTTAATATACATTTTTCTCAATGACCACCTCATTCAAGTCCTTACTGAATGCTTTCAGTTTAAGCACCTGTCCCTTTTTACAGTGACGTTTACTGATCTCAAATAACCAGCTTTCTCAACAAACCCTCGGGTTTTGTTCACATATTTTTTCACAGCCTTTGCCCTTATGCTCTTTGGCTTTTAGTTTCTTCATTAACTACTTTTATTGCTCTCACTTGCTCATTTCAGTTAAAACTCACATACTTAAATTTCCATAGAACTTTCTTTTGCCTCTAAGTTGACTATAAACAATTTATTCTAGCTTCTCTATTTTCCTATTTCATATTGTCACATTTTTCCTAAAATAAGGTCTTCTGTTCTTTTCCATCTTCACATAATAACTCTTACAAAGTGATGGCTTAAGCACTGCTATCCTACTCAGTCATCTCTAATACTTCTACTCTTGCTTGATATTTCAAAGTCTTGTATTATTTGCTTACCTTGAGGTTCCCCACAAAAATATTTCATAGGAAATACCTATAACTTACTTCATAAATATGGCTAACAGTTGTACATTAAAGGCTACACTAAAGGCATTCAAATGTCTTGCATAGTGTGTTCAAAATAAGGGTTTGGAGATCACTTTATATTTTCTTTGCACCTTGTATTAAACTGAAACTACCACTTATTGCTTTCTAAATATGAAAATGCATTAAACTGTCACTTACTACTTTCTAATTACAAAATTAATATTCATATTAACTGTATTCATTCCTTTTTATATATATACACATATATTTTGTTAGTTTTCAAATGAGTCGTCAAGAAAGCATGTATTGCACCCATTCTTTGAAGATTCATCATTACTACTGCATATTTTGAAATAATTTTAAAATATTTTCACTTGTATTTGCTGAAAATGCAGTTCTCCTTCAATATTTTCCATACAATATTCATTTGGTCATGTTGATATACCCCATTACTAATTACATGGCATTTTGCTAAATTAGTTTATAAACTGCCTTTCACATACATGTCAAGGCTATAGATATTTAATATTTCACCCTTTATGGTATAATATTTTCCAAATATTAATACTGTGCATATGTTATGTCTGTCCCTTTTGAACCTTACAATGTAATTTACAAATGACATATAGCAGGTTTCTATTTTTTCCCTTTTGCATACATATTTATTTCCAATGTTATGTGCATTTCTTAATGCATTTTCCTTTTACATACTCAAAACTTTTTCACTTTAGCCACATTTAACTACACTAAAGTCCCTTATAATTCATTATGCATATCGTTTTAGACATTTCTACACATGCACTCTCTATTAAAACATTGAGCCACTTCCACTCACACTATTTAATCTACTTAATTTGAACAAAGCCTAATACTTTGGCACTTTTAGTTTTAGTTTCTCTATTTCTTGCTTACTGCAAATGTCTCTCATGCATATTTACTCCTCCCACATAGATAAGTTTCCTATTTGTATCTTGGGCTTTTCTGACCACAAAGAAGACACGTTCAAAGAGTATTGATGAAAAGTCACTCTCTATCAATGCAATCTTTCTTGCTACTTGTAATCTGGTGAATTATCCTTCTGTTATAAGAGTGGTAATGAGGTATTTTCTCAGTGTTACTTATAGTTGATTGTTTACAGCTTCCTCCAACATACTCGGTTCACATTTACTAATAGTTAAAATGCAATTTTGTATTACTTTATGAACTACATTAACCAACAGAGACTATTATAACACTTCTATCCTTTTATTACTGTTACATTGAACTTTTAAACACAAAGACATCTCTTTTTCTGTATACACTTTTCTTTTCAAGTCTGTTCAAATTTCCTCATTATGCATATTGAGCTTTTAAAACATCTTTTATGGGAAAGACAGACAATTTGTTTTGGAATGCTCATTTGATACATTTACAGTTTATGCTACTGATGATTTGTTATACTGTATATATTTTACATTGTGTAATGAGCTTGGGACCAAATATTAATGCACTTTTTAGTTGCGTGGTATATGGTGTGACTTATTTTAAATTTTTTGTTTATTATTCTTTATGCTTTACTATTATGATTCACTGATTTTTATATGTTTATTTTGTTGCTTTGTTATAAGGCATGCAAATATTGGTTTGAAAATGATTGGTGTTCTTCACTGAGAATATTAATGATGCCAGGATTATGGTATGACCAAGAATGGAATTTGTATGCTTTATGGGTTTTGCTGGTATGAAACGTTTTTGGTATGGCACTAGTAGCTAATGGTAATGAGCTCTATGCAAAAAAAGGTATTTCTGTTCCTATGTTCTGTGTGGTATGAAAGTATGATCAAGAACAGTGATTGGTATGCTGACCATTAGTGTTTTTTTTTTTTTTCTCTATTTCGTTTTGACTAACTTTGTATTTATTATAATCCTTGTACCAATCTTTCCTCAAATACAGATTTTACAGAAAGCATAAAACGAAAATCCTTTCTCATTGACCTTTCTCCTATTTTAGTGAATATAGTTTTCCTGTTGTGGAATACAAGTAGATGAACATAACCAGATCCCTTATAATAACAAAGAACAGTTAGTAGAAATAAAACTGCTATTTCCTGGTGTTTCAAAAGGCAAATACGCAAGAAATATACAAAAACATTTAGAGTAACATGTAATAAACATGTTTTATTTGGCATGCTATTCTGATATTAAAGATAATTGATACTGCCTTCGTAGAAAATATTAAAAAGCTTATACAGTAACATGTATAAAACATGTTTTACTTGGCATGCTCTTTTGACTTTGAATATAACAGACATTTCATTCTTATTATTTATTCTCTCCTCATTTTCACTTAGACCCTCTCATAATATGAGCGTGATAAAAATATTTTTTAACTTGCTATTTCTCATTCACTCTCAATCTGTCTCTTGCAAAAACAAAAATGATCTCTCCCCTTCTTCAGATTCTTTTATTTCTTCTGAAGTTGAGAAGTACAACTCTCTCTCTTTCTCTCTCTCCCACACCCTCTTTAATTCTCACTTTTTGGGGCTATCATAGTTTTTGTCTTTCTTCTTGTTTATTCTGTGTACCTTTCACTCTGGCTTTTACTCATTTTCTCTTCTTGGACTTATTTCTATTATTTTACTCTCATGCTCCTTTTTGCTCACTTTCACTTCCCCATCTTGGTTTGTCGTTCTCTGGCTTTTTGCCCTTATCCATCTGTTTACTCAATCAAGTTCTTACTCTACTCAACCAGTCTCCGTCTTTTTCTTGATTACTTTCTCATTCTCTCTCATTCTTTTATACATTCTAGCATTCTCCATATCACATTTCTCTTATGCTTACTCCCCCCCCCCCCTATTTCTTTTCTCTTCTATTCTCTCCTCTCCTCTCCTCTCCCTCTCCCCTCTCCCTCTTCCCTTCCCGGTAAGGGTCAAATTTCATCTCTTCACCCTTTTCATCCCATGTACGCTTGTCATTTGCATCTTGCTCAACATTATTCTAATATCTCTGGCTTTCTCGTTATTCATTTATATACTCTTTCTGGCAGTTACTTCCTCGCTTTGGCTTGTTTCTATTATGGTGTCACATTCTTCTCTTTTATTCTGGCACTATTCCATATGTTCTTCGATTCTTAGGCATTCTTGTTTATCTTATTATTACGCTTATTCTCTGTCCCTTGCTTTCATTCTCTAGCATGTTATTTTGTTTTCTATTTCTTGTGATTTCATCCTCTCTTACTGGTTTTCTCTCTTTGGCTCTATACCAGACTGTATTTTCTTAATTTTTCCGTCTCTTGACTTCCTCCGCTCTTTAGTTCGTATTTATTCTCCATTTTCTGCGGTCTCACACGACCACCACCACTCGCTGCCATTCTCTAACTTGCTCAGTAACTTTCTCCATATTTCTTCGCTCTGACAATTTTCTCCCGAATGCCATGTATCCTCTCGTTAATTTTTTTTATCTCTCTCTCTTCATTTTCTAGCTTTTGTTTAGCTTCTTAGATTCTTTCTAATTTTGCACGTTTGTGTCCTCACTTGCTTTTATTTTTCATTTTACTCTCTGGCTGATTCATTCTGTCTGGTATCACTCTACCTCGGGCTATATTATTCTCTTCATTATTTCAATTTCGCTTTTTCTCGAGCACACATTGTCTCTTCTCTTTTGCTTTCTTTTTCTCAGTCCTTTGGCTTTCTGGGTATCCTTTATGTCCCTTTCGATCTATGGCCTACTCTAATCCTGTCTAAATCATTCGCATATGGGTTATTTCTCCTTTTCCCTCGCGTCCTCTTTCACGTATTGGCATTTTGGTTATAAATTTCGCTGGGTATCTATCCGCATGTTTTTTACCATATGCATTGATTCCCACTTTGGCACTCCGAAATCCATTTTTTTTTTATTTTTATACTTTTACATTACATTCACTCATTTTCCATCTCTTGCGCTTTTTTTGCCTTTGCTCAGATTTACCTCCTCGTTGTCTATAATTCATTTGCTTTTCATTCTAGACCCGATTTTTTCATGTTCTCCCCCCCCCCCCATCACTTTCATTCTCACTCTTCCTCACTCGCAGTCGCCCCTTTGTTCTCACTCACTCACACTGCTCTTTTCTGATTTAAGTTTCTCTCACCCTCTCGCCGATTTTCCTTCTTGAATCTTGCATCTCCCTCTCCCTTTCACTCTCTCTCTCTCTCTCTCTCTCTCTCTCTCTCTCTCTCTCTCTCTCTCTCTCTCTCTCTCTCTCTCTCTCTCTCTCTCTCTCTCTCTTAGGAATAACACAAAACTACATTCTACAAGCTGGAGAAGAAATTGACAAATGGACAACTTTTCATCTATTTAATGAAGACCTGGTAGGACAGAGTAACAAAGGGAAAAACATATCATAACATTGGAAAGACGTCTGTTTTACACCATATTTCAGAATGGATAGGTGATGAGATTGTGAAAATGGGCGAGCTTTCTTTTTCTTCACGTAGCTCGAAATTTTAATTACATGAATGCAATATTAGATACAAGACAGGACACAGAAGACGAACAACGTTTATGCGACGAAAACAAATTACGAAATGTTATGGGACATTCAAAGAAGAGTATTGACTACTGACTAATAATTATACAATGATATAGAGCGCCTACATTAGGACAGGCTTATGAACATACGAAATACGAGATAGTGCATTTCTTCATTCACTTTATATATTTTCTACTTAGGCCAAACCTATTTAGCAGGTCCCTATGAAATAGCACTAGCAGATGCTTGATAAGTAGAGAGAAAATGCTTGAAAAAAAATCCAAATATTTTCTGCTCCTCTCCCTCCTCTTCCTCCTATCTTACATCCAATCTTCACTCCCTTTCTCGAAAGTTTTCTCATTCGTTCACTCTTGCTTAGGCTCTCTGCTGCTCTTGCTTGATCCCTTTATATTGGCCTCCTCTAATTCGCTCGTGCGTACATTTTCGTCGGGTTAGCTTGCCCCTCTTATTTCTCTTGTCTCCTCCCTCCTCTCTCTCATTCTCTTCTACCTTCTCTCCTCTTCCTCTTCCACCCACTCTACTCTTTCTCCCACTCCCTCCCTCTCTTCTCTTTCTCCCCCCCTCTCTCTTTTTTTCTCCTCCCTCTCTCCTTTCTCCTCTTCCTCCCTGTCCCTCTCTCTTCTTTCTCCTTCTCCCTCTCTTCTCTCTTCTTCCACCCCGTCCCTTCCTCTTCTTCCTCCCCGTCCCTCCCTCTTCTTCCTCCCCGTCCCTCCCTCTTCTTCCTCCCCCTTCCTCTCTCCTGTCTCCCCATCTCTCTCTTTCTTTCTTTCTCTCTCTTTCTCTCTCTTTATCTTTACCCTTTCCCATTTTCTTTTTTACTTTTTCTCTTCTTTCCCCCTATTCTTTCGCCCTTTTTCACTTTCACTCTTAGTATTTGAACTTCTCTTCCATAAACTTTAGATCTCCCATTGTTTTATCTTCACGCTGTCGTTTGCATCACATTCTTCTTCATTAGACATCAATAGTTTTTATACTTCGCTTTCGTCTTAATATTCACCGCCTCGACTGCTCTTCCTTCCTCTTCTTGTTCTATTTCTTCCTCATACTCACTCCCTCGACCACTCTTCTATATTTTCTTTGACTTTTTCTTTTCTTCTGTTATCTTCTTATACGACACTGAGAGCCATTCTCCTGCCCCCCCCTTAATATTTTTATTAATGTTTTCTACTCCTCCAGTTCCAACTATTCTCATACACTCAGTTTCCTGGACACACTTTAAATCAGTACACATGAAACTTGAAAGTCCTGATCAAACTAGTGAATCCTCGACTCTTCCTTATTTATCACAAAGCTGTTACAGTCAGTAGTTCTAATTAAAACTACCTTTTTTTCACAACTCTTTTTCCTCATTTCTCCGTTCCATGTAACTCAAACTGCTAAGATCACGAAGTTAACACGTCAGGCGAGGAAGACAAAAGTTCCGATTGCCTTTTGGAAAATACGACATAATTCTACTAATCTATAATTGTAGTTTAAAACCCATGTAAAGAGTTTTTCTGGGGTAGGGAGCTTTCTACTGCTTGTTTAGAATTCACCACAGGAGTACTTGCTTTCGAAAACTTATCACAGAGGTTACCAATTGTGTTTATGTTGGCGTGATATTGCATTTTGACGATAACCGCCCTGCTGCTTTTCAAGTTGCTAACAATGCCTCTTGGATTTTTGATCGTGCCATTTTATTTGAGTGTATACTTTGCTAAACGGTTGCTTTGTGTGACTACATTTGGATTCCTGTAAACATTCTAATGCTGGTAAGTAAAGGTGAATTGCTTGACGTTTTTATGTTAAGAACATTATTTTCTTAACGCTTTTGAAACATTTCTATTGAGCTTGTTATTAACTTCGTGTCTTGATACTTTTGGCTTGGTTTTCATTACTATCATATTCACTAATTCCCATATATGCGCCTCCGGAAGTAGACCTATATACACCAATAACTACAATAGGAAATCCAGGCTTTTCCCTTCCTTGTCACCTACTCCCAGTTTGCATTTGTTAGGCATACGTGTCTCTCAAACGGTCTACAGTCTTTGGGTTCACGCCTTTTCTGAATACTAAGTTTATACATTTAATTGAATTATCATTAGCTATAGGTTTTAATTTTTCTTAATTGTGAATCCTCTGTATTTTGTGTATTCATTTCCCTGTGTATTCGTAATATTAAGCACTGGTGAAATCATTGTGTTTTGGATTGTTGCCATTCCCTACATTCCTCTCCCTCACTCTTCTCCTCTCCCATACATTTCTCTCCTACATCTGTTCCCGTTCACTTGTACTCTTCCACATTCACTGCCCCCACATTTTTCTTCCCCACTTCTGACCCCTTACACAGCTACGTTTCCTCACGTTCTTTCCTTACTTCTATCCCCCACACTTTTCTTCCCCACTTCTGCTATCCCACACTTTTCTTCCCCACGTTTATTCTCCTTCAACTACTACTCTCCTACACTTTCTGTCCCCCTCGCACTTTTCTTCTCCTTACATACCAGCTCCTTCCTATTTCAGCTCCCCCACAAATTTGCCTTTCCAAATTCCTCCTCCTCACACACACCTGTTCTCGCCTAACTACTGCTTATTCCATACTTCCGGTTTCCCACAATTCTGCTCCCTCTGCACTTGTAATCTCCCCACACCTTGACTGCCACACACCTACTGTTTTCAATTCTGCATCTTACGAATTCTCTCACCCCTCATTTCTCCTCCCTTAGGATTTTGCTCTTTATATATTCCCTCCCTCGCACTTCTCTTACACCTCTTCCCCATCCTTCTAATCCAATACATTCCTACTCCTCCCCACGTTTCTCACTCTTCGTGCCCCT
This sequence comes from Penaeus chinensis, assembly GCF_019202785.1. Taxonomy (NCBI): domain Eukaryota; kingdom Metazoa; phylum Arthropoda; class Malacostraca; order Decapoda; family Penaeidae; genus Penaeus; species Penaeus chinensis. Next base: position 39,869,781 of record NC_061820.1, on the reverse strand, counting down.
TCATACCTTTCTCTCGTATCCTATTGCCTTCACCCTCACCTCCTCCCTTCGCTCTCACCTTCTCATCCCTCCTATGCCTCTGTTCCCTTCCCGCTTCTCTCCCCTTGCTCTCCCTCTCTAGATATTTTCTCTTGTCAGCTCATTTCCGCCGCATTTCTAGTAGCCCTTTCCTCTTGTCTCGTATATTCCTTACCCTTAACTCGTGTCACTTTTCTCTCTCCCACTTTTAACCTCACCCTCCCTGCTCCCTTACACAGAACACACTCCCGTGCCAAACACATTTTGCTCCATTGCACTTTTGTTTCTTATGTTCATTATCCCACTCTCTGCTTCTTCCCTTCTCTCTGCTTCTGTTCTCCTTCGTTTCTGCTCAGCCACATCTTTCCCTCCACAGATTTCTGCTTCAGCACTTCTCGCTCAACTTCTTCTCCCAGACACAACTGCCTCCCCTCACGCTTTCCGTCGCCTGCATTTTTTGCATCCTATGCCTCTCTTCCCCACGTTTGTTGTTCTCCTACTTCTGCTTCTTCACACGCCTGCCTCCTCACACTTATGCTTCCTTCATATTTCCTCCCGTCTCAGTTCCTCTCTCACAGATCTTCATCGTCACACTTCTACAATCCTCACACTCTTCTATCCTACATCTCTCACACTTCAGCTCTTCTCACACTGCACACTTTTCCCCTCACCGTTCGCTTTCCTCCACTCTTGTGTTTTCTTGGCACACTTCTGCTTCCTCACGCTTCGTTTAATCTCACACTTCTGCTTCCCTTACACTTCTGCTCCTGCACACCTCGTGTCCCCCTCACACTTCTGCTCCTGCACACCTAGTCTCCTCACACTTCTGCTTGCCCACGCTTCGCCTTCCCTTGTACTTCCGCACTCCTCACACTCTTGCTCCGATCCTACATCTCTCACACACTTAGTCTCCTCTCACGCTTCTGCTCCCCTCACACTGCACACTTGTGCCACTCACTGTTCGCTTCCTATCACACTTCTGTTTTATAGATAGGCTTTAATTTCTCTTCACATTTCTACTTCTCACACTTCTGCTTCCCCACACTTCGTCTCCCCTCACACTTCTGCTTCCCACACTTCTGGTCCCTTACACATCTACGTTTCCTCACGTTCTTTCCTTACTTCTGTCCCCCCACATTTTTCTTCCCCACTTCTGCTATCCCACACTTTTCTCCCCTACTTTTATTCCCCTCCAACTACTACTCTCCTACACTTTCTGTCCCCCTCTCACTTTTCTTCCCCTTACATACCAGCTCCTTCATTTTTCAGCTCCCCCACAAATTTGCTTATCCAAATTCCTCCTCCCCACACACCTCTGCTCTCTCCTAACGCCGGCTTATTCCATACTTCCGCTTCCCCACAATTCTGCTCCCTCTGCACTTGTAATCTCCTACACCTTGACTCCCACACACCTACTGTTTTCAATTCTGCATCTTACGAATTCTCTCAGCCCTCATTTCTCCTCCCCTAGGCTTTTGCTCTTTATATATTCCCTCCCTCGCACTTCTCTTACACCTCTTCCCCATCCTTCAAATCCCCTACACTCCTACTCCTCCCCACGTCTCTCACTCTTCGTGCCCCTTCATACCTTTCTCTCGTATCCTATTGCCCTCCATATCTCTGTTCCCTTCCCGCGTCTCTCCCCTTGCTCTCCCTCTCTAGATATTTTCTCTGTCAGTTCATTTCCGCTGCATTTCTATTATCCCTTTCCTCTTCTCTCGTATATTCCTTACCCTTTACTCGTGTCACTTCTCTCTTTCCCACTTTTAACCTCACCCTCCCTGCTTCCTTACACAGAACACACTCTCGTGCCAAACACATTTTACTCCATTGCACTTTTGTTTCTTATGTTCATTATCCCATTCTACTATTCCCTCTGCTTCTTCCTTCCCTCTGCTTCTGTTCTCCTTCGTTTCTGCTCAGCCGAATGTTTCCCTCCACAGATTTCTGCTTCAGCACTTCTTCTCGCTCAATTTCTTCTCCCAGACACAACTGCCTCCCCTCACGCTTTCCGTCGCCTGCATTTTTTGCACCCTATGCCTCTCTTCCCCACGTTCGTTCTCCTACTTCTGCTTCTTCACACGCCTGCATCCTCACACTTATGCTTCCTTCATATTTCCTCCCTCTCAGTTCTTCTCTCACGGATCTACATCGTCACACTTCTACAATCCTCACACTCTTCTATCCTACATCTCTCACACTTCAGCTCTTCTCACACTGCACACTTTTCCCCTCACTGTTCGCTACCCCGCCACGCTTCTGTTTTCTTAGCACACTTCTGTTTCCTCACGCTTCTGTTTTCTTGGCACACTTCTGCTTCCTCACGCTTCGTTTAATCTCACACTTCTGCTTCCCTTACACTTCTGCTCCTACACACTTAGGCTCCTCACACTTCTGCTTGCCCACGCTTCGTCTTCCCTCATACTTCCGCACTCCTCACACTTTTGCTCCTATCCTACATCTCTCACACACTTAGTCTCCTCTCACGCTTCTGCTCCCCTCACACTGCACACTTGTGCCACTCACTGTTCGCTTCCTCTCACACTTCTGTATTTTAGATAGTTACACTTTAATTTCTCTTCACATTTCTACTTCTCACACTTCTACTTCCCCACACTTCGTGTCTCCTAACACTTCTCCCCACACTTCGTCTCCCCTCACACTTCTGCTACCCACACTTCTGGTCCCTTGCACATCTACGTTTCCTCACGTTCTTTCCTTACTTTCCCCCACATTTTTCTTCCCCACTTCTGCTATCCCACACTTTTCTCCCCCACTTTTATTCCCCTCCAACTACTACTCTCCTACACTTTCTGTTCCCCTCGCACTTTTCTTCATATTTCAGCTCCCCCACAAATTTGCCTTTCCAAATTCCTTCTCCCCACACACCTCTGCTCTCTCTCCTAACTCCTGCTTATTCCATACTTCCGCTTCCCCACAATTCTGCTCCCTCTGCACTTGTAATCTCCCCACACCTTGACTCCCTCACACCTACTGTTTTTAATTCTGCATCTTACGAATTCTCTCAGCCCTCATTTCTCCTCCCTCAGGCTTTTGCTCTTTATATATTCCCTCCCTCGCACTTCTCTTACACCTCTTCCCCATCCTTCAAATCCCCTACACTCCTACTCCTCCCCACGTTTCTCACTCTTCGTGCCCCTTCATACCTTTCTCTCGTATCCTATTGCCTTCACCCTCACCTCCTCCCTTCGCTCTCACCTTCTCATCCCTCCTATGCCTCTGTTCCCTTCCCGCTTCTCTCCCCTTGCTCTCCCTCTCTAGATATTTTCTCTTGTCAGCTCATTTCCGCCGCATTTCTAGTGCCCTTTCCTCTTGTCTCGTATATTCCTTACCCTTTACTCGTGTCACTTCTCTCTCTCCCACTTTTAACCTCACCCTCCCTGCTTCCTTACACAGAACACACTCCCCTGCCAAACACATTTTGCTCCATTGCACTTTTGTTTCTTATGTTCATTATCCCACTCTCTGCTTCTTCCCTTCTCTCTGCTTCTGTTCTCCTTCGTTTCTGCTCAGCCGAATCTTTCCCTCCACAGAATTCTGCTTCAGCACTTCTTCTCGCTCAATTTCTTCTCCCAGATACAACTGCCTCCCCTCACGCTTTCCGTCGCCTGCATTTTTCGCACCCTATGCCTCTCTTCCCCACGTTTGTTGTTCTTCTACTTCTGCTTCTTCACACGCCTGCCTCCTCATACTTCTGCTTCCTTCATATTTCCTCCCTCTCAGTTTTTCTCTCATAGATCTTCATCGTCACACTTCTTCAATCCTCACACTCTTCTATCCTACACCTCTCACACTTCTGCTCTTCTCACACTGCACACTTTTCCCCTCACCGTTCGCTTCGTGCCACGCTTGTGTTTTCTTGGCACACTTCTGCTTCCTCACGCTTCGTTTAATCTCACACTTCTGCTTCCCTTACACTTCTGCTCCTGCACACTAGTCTCCTCACACTTCTGTTTTCCCACACTTAGTCTCCTTACACTTCTGCTTGCCCACGCTTCGCCTTCCCTTGTACTTCCGCACTCCTCACACTCTTGCTCCTATCCTACATCGTTCACACTTCTGCTCCCCTCACACTGCACACTTGTGCCACTCACTGTTCGCTTCCTATCACACTTCTGTATTATAGATAGTTACACTTTAATTTCTCTTCACATTTCTACTTCTCACACTTCTGCTTCTCCACACTTCGTGTCTCCTAACACTTCCCCCCACACTTCGTCTCCCCTCACACTTCTGCTACCCACACTTCTGGTCTCTTACACATCTACGTTTCCTCACGTTCTTTTCTTACTTCTGTTCCCCCACATTTTTCTTCCCCACTTCTGCTATCCCACACTTTTTTCCCCCACTTTTATTCCCCTCCAACTACTACTCTCCTACACTTTCTGTTCCCCTCGCACTTTTCTTCATATTTCAGCTCCCCCACCAATTTGCCTTTCCAAATTCCTCCTCCCCACACACCTCTGCTCTCTCCTAACTCCTGCTTATTCCATACTTCCGCTTCCCCACAATTCTGCTCCCTCTGCACTTGTAATCTCCCTACACCTTGACTCCCACACACCTACTGTTTTCAATTCTGCATCTTACGAATTCTCTCAGCCCTCATTTCTCCTCCCTCAGGCTTTTGCTCTTTAGATATTCCCTCCCTCGCACTTCTCTTACACCTCTTCCCCATCCTTCAAATCCCCTACACTCCTACTCCTCCCCACGTCTCTCACTCTTCGTGCCCCTTCATACCTTTCTCTCGTATCCTATTGCCTTCACCCTCACCTCCTCCCTTCGCTCTCACCTTCTCATCCCTCCTATGCCTCTGTTCCCTTCCCGCTTCTCTCCCCTTGCTCTCCCTCTCTAGATATTTTCTCTTGTCAGTTCATTTCCGCCGCATTTCTAGTGCCCTTTCCTCTTGTCTCGTATATTCCTTACCCTTTACTCGTGTCACTTCTCTCTCTCCCACTTTTAACCTCACCCTCCCTGCTTCCTTACACAGAACACACTCCCCTGCCAAACACATTTTACTCCATTACACTTTTGTTGCTTATGTTTATTATCCCATTCTACTATTCCCTCTGCTTCTTTCCTTCCCTCTGCTTCTGTTCTCCTTCGTTTCTGCTCAGCCGAATCTTTCCCTCCACAGATTTCTGCTTCAGCACTTCTTCTCGCTCAATTTCTTCTCCCAGACACAACTGCCTCTCTCACGCTTTCCGTCGCCTGCATTTTTTGCACCCTAGGCCTCTCTCTTCCCCACGTTTGTTGTTCTCCTACTTCTGCTTCTTCACACGCCTGCATCCTCACACTTCTGCTTCCTTCATATTTCCTCCCTCTCAGTTCTTCTCTCACGGATCTACATCGTCACACTTCTACAATCCTCACACTCTTCTATCCTACATCTCTCACACTTCTGCTCTTCTCACACTGCACACTTTTCCCCTCACTGTTCGCTACCCCACCACGCTTCTGTTTTCTTGGAACACTTCTGTTTCCTCACGCTTCTGTTTTCTTGGCACACTTCTGCTTCCTCACGCTTCTGTTTTCTTGGCACACTTCTGCTTCCTCACGCTTCGTTTAATCTCACACTTCTGCTTCCCTTACACTTCTGCTCCTGCACACTTAGGCTCCTCACACTTCTGCTTGCCCACGCTTCGTCTTCCCTCATACTTCCGCACTCCTCACACTCTTGCTCCGATCCTACATCTCTCACACACTTAGTTTCCTCTCACGCTTCTGCTCCCCTCACACTGCACACTTGTGCCACTCACTGTTCGCTTCCTCTCACACTTCTGTATTTTAGATAGTTACACTTTAATTTCTCTTCACATTTCTACTTCTCACACTTCTACTTCCCCACACTTCGTGTCTCCTAACACTTCTCCCCACACTTCGTCTCCCCTCACACTTCTGCTACCCACACTCCTGGTCCCTTGCACATCTACGTTTCCTCACGTTCTTTCCTTACTTTCCCCCACATTTTTCTTCCCCACTTCTGCTATCCCACACTTTTCTCCCCCACTTTTATTCCCCTCCAACTACTACTCTCCTACACTTTCTGTTCCCCTCGCACTTTTCTTCATATTTCAGCTCCCCCACCAATTTGCCTTTCCAAATTCCTCCTCCCCACACACCTCTGCTCTCTCCTAACTCCTGCTTATTCCATACTTCCGCTTCCCCACAATTCTGCTCCCTCTGCACTTGTAATCTCCCCACACCTTGACTCCCTCACACCTACTGTTTTTAATTCTGCATCTTACGAATTCTCTCAGCCCTCATTTCTCCTCCCTCAGGCTTTTGCTCTTTAGATATTCCCTCCCTCGCACTTCTCTTACACCTCTTCCCCATCCTTCAAATCCCCTACACTCCTACTCCTCCCCACGTCTCTCACTCTTCGTGCCCCTTCATACCTTTCTCTCGTATCCTATTGCCTTCACCCTCACCTCCTCCCTTCGCTCTCACCTTCTCATCCCTCCTATGCCTCTGTTCCCTTCCCGCTTCTCTCCCCTTGCTCTCACCTTCTCATCCCTCCTATGCCTCTGTTCCCTTCCCGCTTCTCTCCCCTTGCTCTCCCTCTCTAGATATTTTCTCTGTCAGTTCATTTCCGCCGCATTTCTAGTGCCTTTTCCTCTTCTCTCGTATATTCCTTACCCTTTACTCGTGTCACTTCTCTCTCTCCCACTTTTAACCTCACCCTCCCTGCTTCCTTACACAGAACACACTCTCGTGCCAAACACATTTGGCTCCATTGCACTTTTGTTTCTTATGTTCATTATCCCACTCTCTGCTTCTTCCCTTCTCTCTGCTTCTGTTCTTCGTTTCTGCTCAGCCACACGTCTTTCCCTCCATAGGTTTCTGCTTCAGCACTTTTTCTCGCTCAATTTCTTCTCCCAGACACAACTGCCTCCCCTCACGCTTTCCGTCGCCTGCATTTTTTGCACCCTATGCCTCTCTTCCCCACGTTCGTTCTCCTACTTCTGCTTCTTCACACGCCTGCATCCTCACACTTATGCTTCCTTCATATGTCCTCCCTCTCAGTTCCTCTCTCACAGATCTTCATCGTCACACTTCTTCAATCCTCACACTCTTCTATCCTACATTTCTCACACTTCTGCTCTTCTCACACTGCACACTTTTCCCCTCACCGTTCGCTTCGTGCCACGCTTGTGTTTTCTTGGCACACTTCTGCTTCCTCACGCTTCGTTTAATCTCACACTTCTGCTCCTGCACACCTCGTGTCCCCCCACACTTCTGCTCCTGCACACTTAGTCTCCTCACACTTCTGTTTTCCCACACTTAGTCTCCTTACACTTCTGCTTGCCCACGCTTCGCCTTCCCTTGTACTTCCGCACTCCTCACACTCTTGCTCCGATCCAACATCTCTCACACTTCTGCTCCCCTCACACTGCACACTTGTGCCACTCACTGTTCGCTTCCTATCACACTTCTGTTTTATAGATAGGCTTTAATTTCTCTTCACATTTCTACTTCTCACACTTCTGCTTCCCCACACTTCGTCTCCCCTCACACTTCTGCTACCCACACTTCTGGTCCCTTACACATCTACGTTTCCTCACGTTCTTTCCTTACTTCTGTTCCCCTACATTTTTCTTCCCCACTTCTGCTATCCCACACTTTTCTCCCCCACTTTTATTCCCCTCCAACTACTACTCTCCTACACTTTCTGTTCCCCTCTCACTTTTCTTCATATTTCAGCTCCCCCACCAATTTGCCTTTCTAAATTCCTCCTCCCCACACACCTCTGCTCTCTCCTAACTCCTGCTTATTCCATACTTCCGCTTCCCCACAATTCTGCTCCCTCTGCACTTGTGATCTCCCCACACCTTGACTCCCTCACACCTACTGTTTTTAATTCTGCATCTTACGAATTCTCTCAGCCCTCATTTCCCCTCCCTTAGGCTTTTGCTCTTTATATATTCCCTCCCTCGCACTTCTCTTACACCTCTTCCCCATCCTTCAAATCCTCTGCACTCCTACTCCTCCCCACGTCTCTCACTCTTCGTCCCCCCTTCATACCTTTCTCTCGTATCCTATTGCCTTCACCCTCACCTCCTCCCTTCGCTCTCACCTTCTCATCCCTCCTATGCCTCTGTTCCCTTCCCGCTTCTCTCCCCTTGCTCTCCCTCTCTAGATATTTTCTCTTGTCAGTTCATTTCCGCCGCATTTCTAGTGCCCTTTCCTCTTGTCTCGTATATTCCTTACCCTTTACTCGTGTCACTTCTCTCTCTCCCACTTTTAACCTCACCCTCCCTGCTTCCTTACACAGAACACACTCCCCTGCCAAACACATTTTACTCCATTACACTTTTGTTGCTTATGTTTATTATCCCATTCTACTATTCCCTCTGCTTCTTCCCTTCCCTCTGCTTCTGTTCTCCTTCGTTTCTGCTCAGCCGAATCTTTCCCTCCACAGATTTCTGCTTCAGCACTTTTTCTCGCTCAATTTCTTCTCCCAGACACAACTGCCTCCCCTCACGCTTTCCGTCGCCTGCATTTTTTGCACCCCCACGTTTGTTGTTCTCCTACTTCTGCTTCTTCACACGCCTGCCTCCTCACACTTATGCTTCCTTCATATTTCCTCCCTCTCAGTTCTTCTCTCACGGATCTACATCGTCACATTTCTACAATCCTCACACTCTTCTATCCTACATCTCTCACACTTCTGCTCTTCTCACACTGCACACTTTTCCCCTCACCGTTCGTTTCCCTCCACGCTTGTGTTTTCTTGGCACACTTCTGCTTCCTCACGCTTCGTTTAATCTCACACATCTGCTTCCCTTACACTTCTGCTCCTGCACACTTAGGCTCCTCACACTTCTGCTTGCCCACGCTTCGTCTTCCCTCATACTTCCGCACTCCTCACACTCTTGCTCCGATCCTACATCTCTCACACACTTAGTCTCCTCTCACGCTTCTGCTCCCCTCACACTGCACACTTGTGCCACTCACTGTTCGCTTCCTCTCACACTTCTGTTTTATAGATAGTTACACTTTAATTTCTCTTCACATTTCTACCTCTCACACTTCTGCTTCCCCACACTTCGTTTCCTCTCACACTTCGTCCACCCTCACACTTCTCTTTCTCCTCACACTTCTCCCCACACTTCGTCTCCTAACACTTCTGTTTCCCCACACTCAGTCTCCCCTCACACTTCTCCCCACACTTAGTCTCCCCTCACACTTCTCCCCAAACTTAGTCTCCCCTCACACTTCTGCTTCCCACACTTAGTCTCCCCTCACACTTCTGCTTCCCACACTTAGTCTCCCTCACACTTCTGCTTCCCACACTTAGTCTCCCTCACACTTCTGCATCCCACACTTCGTCTCCCCTCACACTTCTGCTTCCCACACTTAGTCTCCCTCACACTTCTGCTTCCCACACTTAGTCTCCCTCACACTTCTGCATCCCACACTTCGTCTCCCCTCACACTTCTGCTTCCCACACTTAGTCTCCCTCACACTTCTGCTTCCCACACTTAGTCTCCCTCACACTTCTGCATCCCACACTTCGTCTCCCCTCACACTTCTGCTTCCCACACTTAGTCTCCCTCACACTTCTGCTTCCCACACTTAGTCTCCCTCACACTTCTGCATCCCACACTTCGTCTCCCCTCACACTTCTGCATCCCACACTTCGTCTCCCCTCACACTTCTGCTTCCCACACTTCGTCTCCCCTCACACTTCTGCTTCCCACACTTCGTCTCCCTCACACTTCTGCTTCCCACACTTAGTCTCCCTCACACTTCTGCATCCCACACTTCGTCTCCCCTCACACTTCTGCTTCCCACACTTAGTCTCCCCTCACACTTCTGCTTCCCACACTTCGTCTCCCCTCACACTTCTGCATCCCACACTTCGTCTCCCCTCACACTTCTGCTTCCCACACTTAGTCTCCCCTCACACTTCTGCTTCCCACACTTCGTCTCCCCTCACACTTCTGCTTCCCACACTTCGTCTCCCCTCACACTTCTGCTTCCCACACTTCGTCTCCCTCACACTTCTGCTTCCCACACTTAGTCTCCCCTCACACTTCTCCCCACATTTCTGCTCTCCACACTTCGTCTCCCCTCACACTTCTCCCCACACTTCGTCTCCCCTCACACTTCTCCCCACATTTCTGCTCTCCACACTTCGTCTCCCCTCACACTTCTCCCCACACTTCGTCTCCCCTCACACTTCTGCTTCCCACACTTCGTCTTCCCTCACACTTTTGCTTCCTACACTTCGTCTTCCCTCACACTTTTGCTTCCTACACTTCGTCTTCCCTCACACTTCTGCTTCCCACACTTAGTCTCCCCTCACACTTCTCCCCACATTTCTGCTCTCCACACTTCGTCTCCCCTCACACTTCTCCCCACACTTCGTCTCCCCTCACACTTCTGCTTCCCACACTTCGTCTTCCCTCACACTTTTGCTTCCTACACTTCGTCTTCCCTCACACTTCGTCTCCCCATACTTAGTCTCATCACACTTCTACTTGCCAACGCTTCGTTTCCCCTCACACTTCTGCTCCCCATACTTAGTCTCCCCACACTTCGTCTCCCCTCACACTTCTCCCCACACTTCGTCTCCCCTCACACTTTGCACTCCTCACACTCCATCTATCCTACATCTCTCACACTTCTGCTCCCCTCACACTGCACACTTGTTACACTCACTGTTCGCTTCCTATCACATTTCTGTTTCATAGCTTGTCACACTTTAATTTCTCTTCATATTTCTACTTCTCACACTTCTGCTCCCCCACACTTCTGTTTCCTCCAACACTTCTGCTCCCCCACACTTCTGTTTCCTCCCACACTTCTGCCCCTCCACACGTCGTTTCCTCCCACACTTTTGCTCCCCCACACTTCATCTCCTTTCACTCTTCTACTTTCCCATATTTCTCTTTTCCTAACACATTTCCCTCCCCCCCCCCTACACTTTGTTTCGCTACATACTCTTGATCACTTCTCTCTTATTCCTAAACACTTTTACCCTCACACCTTTGCTCCTCCACACCTTTATGATCCCCCACATTTCTGCTTCCTCACACTTCTGCACCCCTTCACTTCGTCTTCTGTCCCACACTTCGTTTCCCCTCTTCTGCACCCTTGCTCTTCTTTCCCTCACACTTCTGCCCCACACTTCGTTTCCCCTCTTTTGCAACCCTGCACATTTTCCCTATAACTTACTATAGTCCCCAAACTCCTTCCTGATTTCAGGTCTCTTCACTTTTCCTCCCCTGCACTTGTTTGTTTTCTCACTCTTCTCATTTATTTGTCTCCCTTTACACTTCTGTATATCTTCTCCCCACACACACTTACACGCTTCTGCTCCTTTCACACTTCCGCCCTTCTACACTTCCTCCTGCTTTCCCACACTTCTCGCCTCACACTTCTTCTTCCCCACACTTTGTCTCGCACCCACATACTCTTTCTCACTTCACTCTTATTCCCAAATACTTTTCCCCACTCATCTTTGCCCCTGCACACTCGCACCTCCTCATACTTTTTTCCTCCCTCACACTACTTTTATCCCATTCACATCTCCCCTACCCTTACGATCCCCTTATTTTAGTGTTCTCATAACATTGCTCCCCTTACACACTCGGTCCTCTCCCCAACCCTTTTGCTGACCTCACAAGTTTGTTCTCTTCACCTCAACTTACCTCACTCGCACACTCATCCACTCCCCTTCACTCTCCTCCTCTCTCCTCCACTCCCCTCCACTCTCCTGCTCTCTCCTCCACTCTCCTCCACACCCCTCCACTCTCCTCCACACCCCTCCACACCCCTCCACTCTCCTCCTCTCTCCTCCACTCTCCTCCACTCTCCTCCACTCCCCTCCACTCTCCTCCTCTCTCCTCCACTCTCCTCCTCTCTCCTCCACTCTCCTCCACTCTCCTCCTCTCTCCTCCACTCTCCTCCACTCTCCTCCACTCTCCTCCACTCTCCTCCACTCTCCTTCACTCCCCTCCACTCCCTCCACTCCCCTCCACTCTCCTCCTCTCTCCTCCTCTCTCCTCCACTCTCCTCCACTCTCCTCCACACCCCTCCAATCCCCTCCACTCTCCTCCACACCCCTCCACTCTCCTCCACTCTCCTCCACTCTCCTCCTCTCTCCTCCACTCTCCTCCACTCTCCTCCACTCCCCTCCACTCTCCTCCACTCTCCTCCTCTCTCCTCCACTCTCCTCCACTCCCCTCCACTCTCCTTTTTCACACCCCTCCACTCTCCTCCACTCTCCTCCACTCCCCTCCACTCCCCTCCACTCCCCTCCACTCCCCTCCACTCTCCTCCACTCCCCTCCACTCCCCTCTACTCTCCTCCACTCCCCTCCACTCTCCTCCACACCCCTCCACTCTCCTCCTCTCTCCTCCACTCTCCTCCTCTCTCCTCCACTCTCCTCCACTCTCCTCCACTCTCCTCCACTCTCCTCCACTCCCCTCCACTTCCCTCCACTCTCCTCCACTCTCCTCCTCTCTCCTCCACTTTCCTCCACTCCCCTCCACACCCCTCCACTCTCCTCATCTCTCCTCCACTCTCCTCCACTCTCCTCCACTCCCCTCCACTCTCCTCCTCTCTCCTCCACTCTCCTCCACTCTCCTCCACTATCCTCCACTCCCCTCCACTCTCCTCCTCTCTCCTCCACTCTCCTCCACTCCCCTCCACTCTCCTCCACTCCCCTCCACTCTCCTCCACTCTCCTCCACTCCCCTCCGCTCCACTCCACTCTCCTCCACTCTCCTCCACTCCCCTCCACTCTCCTCCACTCCCCTCCACTCTCCTCCACTCTCCTCCTCTCTCCTCCACTCTCTTCCACTCTCCTCCACTCTCCTCCACTCCCCTCCTCTCTCCTCCACTCTCCTCCACTCTCCTCCTCTCTCCTCCACTCTCTTCCACTCTCCTCCACTCCCCTCCACTCCCCTCCTCTCTCCTCCACTCTCCTCCACTCCCCTCCACTCTCCTCCACTCCCCTCCTCTCTCCTCCACTCCCCTCCACTCTCCTCCACTACCCTCCACTCCCCTCCACTCTCCTCCTCTCTCCTCCACTCCCCTCCACTCTCCTCCACTACCCTCCACTACCCTTCACTCCCCTCCACTCTCCTCCACTCCCCTCCACTCTCCTCCTCTCTCCTCCACTCCCCTCCACTCTCCTCCACTACCCTCCACTCCCCTCCACTCTCCTCCTCTCTCCTCCACTCCCCTCCACTCTCCTCCACTACCCTCCACTCCCCTCCCCTCTCCTCCCCTCCCCTCCACTCCCCTCCACACCTCTGCTCCTCCACACTTTTGCTTTCAATACACTTTCCATTCACACTTCAGCGTCTATCACACTTTTTCTTCACACTTCCGCTTCTCCGCATTTCTGATCTCTCACCTTACTGTTCACACTTCTGTTCCCATCACACTTTTTTTCCCCCACACTTCCCCTTTACACTTCAACACACAATACACCTATTTACACTTCTTCTTACGATCTTCTTCCATCACTCTTTTTATCACTTCTGCTTTCCGACCCTTGTACACTGAATGCACTTTCTTATTCACACTTACGCTTCTCTGCACTTCACCTTTTATTCACACATCTATTGTTATCGTATCCTTTCCTTCACACTCTCGCTTCTCTTGGTACACTTCAGTTTACACTTCTCCCATCACACTTTCTCTTCACACTAACGCTTATCCACTCTTCTGCTCTCAATACACACTCTATTTACACTTCTTCTCTCACACTTTCTCTTTACACTTCGTTTCCTGACACTCGCACTACACTTACTGTTCACACTTCTTCTCTTCTCACACTTTTTTTCTGCACACTTCCGCTTCATCTCACTTCTCGGCCGTTCACACTTCTGGTTCTCCGAACTCCAGCATCCCTCACACTTTTTTTTAAAGCCCTCCCCCCCACATCTCTCCTCACACTTCTCCCCCCCCTCCCACTTCTACTTCCCTCACACTTCTCACCTCTGTTTCTATCACACTTATCCCTATAGAATGCTCTCCCCCTTCACACTTCTCCCCTCACACTTCTCTCCTCATTTATCCTATGAATGCTCTCCCCTTCACACTTCTCCCTCACACTCTCTCCTCAACTTTCCACCCCGCACATCCTCCTCACCTCTCCCTCACACTTCTCTCCCACACTTCTCCTATAGAATGCCCCTCCCCCTTCACCTACTCACACTTCTCCCCTCACACTTCTCCCTATAGAATGCCCTCCCCTTCACTACTTCACACTTCTCCCTCACACTTCTCCCTATAGAATGCCCCTCCCCCTTCACCTACTTCACACTTCCCCTCACACTTCTCCCTATAGAATGCCCTCCCCCCTCACTCTCACCTTCTCTCCTCACACTTCTCCCTCACACTCTCCCTATAGATGCCCCTCCCCCTCACCTACTTCACACTCTCCCTCACTTTTCCCTATAGAATGCCCCTCCCCCTTCACTACTTCTCACTTTTCCCCTCACACATCTCCCTCTAGAATCCCCTCACCTTCCTTCACACTTCTCCCCTCACACTTCTCCCTATAGAATGCCCCTCCCCCTTCACCTACTTCACACTTCTCCCTCCACTTCTCCAATGCCCCTCCCCTACCACACTCACTTCTCCCTATAGAATGCCTCTCCCCTCCCCTCTCACCTACTCCCCTCACACTTCTCCCCTCACACTTCTCCCTATATGTAATGCCCCTCACCCTTCACCTACTTCTAACTTCTCCCTCACACTTCTCCCTCAACACATCCCCTATAGAATGCCCCTCCCCTTCACCTACTTCACACTTCTCCCCTCACAATTCTCCCTATTCCCCTCCCACCTTCACCTACTCACACTTCTCCCCTCACACTTCTCCCATAGAATGCCCCTCCCCCTTCACCTCTTCACACTTCTCCCCTCACACTTCTCCCCCACGATGCCCCTCCCCTTCACCTTCTTCACACTTCTCCCCTCACACTTCTCCCTATAGAATGCCCCTCCCCTTCACCTACTTCATACTTCTCCCCTCACACTTCTCCCTATAAAATGCCCCTCCCCCTTCACCTACTTCACACTTCTCCCCTCACACTTCTCCCCTATAGAATGCCCCTCCCCCTTCACCTACTTCACACTTCTCTCCTCACACTTCTCCCTATAGAATGCCTCTCCCCCTTCACCTACTTCACACTTCTCCCCTCACACTTCTCCCTATAGAATGCCCCTCCCCCCTTCACCTACTTCACACTTCTCTCCTCACTCTTCTCCCTATAGAATGCCCCTCCCCCTTCACCTACTTCACACTTCTCCCCTCACACTTCTCCCTATAGAATGCCCCTCCCCCTTCACCTACTTCACACTTCTCCCCTCACACTTCTCCCTATAGAGTGCCCCTCCCCCCTCACCTACTTCACACTTCTCCCTATAGAATTCCCCTCCCCCTTCACCTACTTCACACTTCTCCCCTCACACTTCTCCTCCTCACACTTCTCCCTATAGAATGCCCCTCCCCCTTCACCTACTTCACACTTCTCTCCTCACCACTTCTGCCCTATAGAACGCCCTCCCCCTTCACCTTCTTCACAACTTCTCTCCCTCACACTTCTCCCTATAGAATGCCCCTCCCACCATCACCCTCTTCACACTTCTCCCCTCCCTCTCTATAGATTGCCCCTCCCCCTTCACACTACTTCACACTTACTCCCCTCACACTTCCCTCCCTACTAGCATCGCCCCTCACTACCTTCACCCTACTTAACACCTTCTCCCCCTCACCTAACTCCTCACACTTCTCCCCTCACACTTCTCTCCTCACACTTCTCCCTATAGAATGCCCCTCCACCTATCACCCTACTTCACACTTCTCCCCTCACACTTCTACCTACTAGAATGCCCCTCCCACCTTCACCTAACTCACACTCTCCCCTCAACTTCTCTCCTCACACTTCTCCCCTCACGACTGCCTCCCTAAATAATTCCCTCCCACCCACCTTTCCCCTCACACTTCTCTCACTCACAATGCTCCCCTCAACACCTTCTTTTCCCTAGTAGAATTGCCCCTCCCCCTTCACCTACTTCACACTTCTCCCCTCACACTTCTCCCTATAGAATGCCCCTCCCCCTTCACCTACTTCACACTTCTCCCCTCACACTTCTCTCCTCACACTTCTCCCTATAGAATGCCCCTCCTCCTTCACCTACTTCACACTTCTCCCCTCACACTTCTCTCCTCACACTTCTCCCTATAGAATGCCCCTCCACCTTCACCTACTTCACACTTCTTCCCTCACACTTCTCCCTACAGAATGCCCCTCCCCCTTCACCTACTTCACACTTCTCCTCCTCACACTTCTCCCTATAGAATGCCCCTCCCCTTCACCTACTTCACACTTCTCCCCTCACACTTCTCCCTATAGAATGCCCCTCCCCCTTCACCTACTTCACACTTCTCCCCTCACACTTCTCCCTATAGAATGCCCCTCCCCTTCACCTACTTCACACTTCTCCTCCTCACACTTCTCCCTATAGAATGCCCCTCCCCCTTCACCTACTTCACACTTCTCCCTCACACTTCTCCCTATAGAATGCCCCTCCCCCTTCACCTACTTCACACTTCTCCCCTCACACTTCTCTCCTCACACTTCTCCCCTCACCCTTCTCTCCTCATACTTCTCCCTATAGAATGCCCCTCCCCCTTCACCTACTTCACACTTCTCCCGTCACACTTCTCCCTATAGAATGCCCCTCCCCCTTCACCTACTTCACACTTCTCCCCTCACACTTCTCCCTATAGAATGCCCCTCCCCCTTCACCTACTTCACACTTCTCCCCTCACACTTCTCTCCTCACACTTCTCCCCTCACACTTCTCCCTATAAAATGCCCCTCCCCCCTTCACCTACGTCCACTTCTCCACTTCTCCCCTCACACTTCTCCCTATAGAATGCCCCTCCCCCTTCACCTACTTCACACTTCTCCCTCACACTTCTCCCTATAGAATGCCCTCCCCCTTCACCTACTTCACACTTCTCTCCCGCACACCTTCTCCTATAAAATGCCCCCTCACCCTTCACCTACTGCACACTTCTCCCTCACATTTCTCCTCCTCACACTTCCCTAAAGAATGCCCCTCCCCCTTCACCTATCTTCACACTTCTCACCTTTCTCCCTCACACTTCTCTCCCTATAGAATCCCTCCCCCTTCACCTACTTCACACTTCCTCCCTCCCTCATCACCTCTCTCCCTATAGATGCCCCTCCCCTCTCCCTTCTCTCTCCTTCTCCCCTCACACTTCTCCCTATAAATCCCCTCCCCTTCACTCTCTTCACACTCTCTCCCTCACACACTTCTCCCTTAATGCCCCTCCCCTTCACCTACTTCACACTTCTCCCCTCACACTTCTCTTCTCCTCCTCTAAGTGCCCCTCCCACCTCTTCTACTTCTCCCTCACACCTCTCCTTCCCCTCACACTTCTCCCCTCACACTTCTCCCTATAACACTGCTCCCCTCCCCTCACCTCTCCTTCTCCCCTCACACTCTCTCTCTCACCTCTCCACTTCTCCCAAGCTGCCCCTCCCTCCACCCTTCACCTCTCTCCACCTCCACCTTCCTCCCCTCACACTTCTCCCTACAAATCCTCACATCTTTCTTTTCCTACACATTCTCTCTTCTCCCCTCTCCTCCCCTCATATTTCCACTTAGTTCAGCACCTTTTAGAATCCCATTTCCTTCCCCACACATTTCTGTTCTCAAAGGCCTGCTTCCAACCCCCACTTCCCCTCCTCCCCCCACTTTTTTTTCCCCACATCACTTTGCTCCTCCCCACGCTTGTTCTCTCCCCTCTCTCCCTTTCTCTCCTGCTCCTCTCACCCTTCTGGTCCTCCCACATTCCAGGTCATCCACACTTCCACTTTCTCTCACGTCTGTTCCTCGTATAATTATTTTTGCATCTCTCTCGTCATTCCTCTTTTTTCTCCTCACAAGCATTCCGCCCACAATTTTACTCAGCCCCCCCCCCCCCCACACACAGACATTCCTCCCAGGTGTGTCTACTTCTCCCCCCCCCCCACGTTCTTTATCTGCTTTTCCAATCGTCTACCACCCTTTACCTTTTCTTCAGTGTGTTTGCTTCCCTCCCCTCCCCTTCTCCGCACTTGGCTCCGCACTTGGTGTTTACCCCAACATACTAGTTTCTATTCACACTTCTTCGTAATGTGTTCTTAGTCTTCCGCTTCCTCACACTTTCCCCTCTGCCCTTCTGTCCCCCGTCATATTTCTTTATCCCTTCACACTGATCGCTTTCCCACAATTCTGCTCTCATCACACTTGCATTCCCCCAAATTTCTACCCTGATCACACTATTACATTCACACTAGCGCTCCCCCCACACTTCTGCTTCCCTCACACTTCTCTCTTCTCCCCTCACACCTCTATCTTCTCCCCTCTGCTGCCCTCACACTTCTCTCTTCTCCCCTCACACTTCTCTCTTTTCCCCTCAGCTCCCCTCACACATCTCTCTTCTCCCTTCTCGTCCCCTTCACCTCCTACAACTCTGCTCTCAATGCACTCTTAATTTTTCAGTTGTGTTCCCGTCACCCTTCTCTCTCTACATTTAAGCACCCATCACGCTTCAACCCGCCCACAATTCTCTGCAATTCTCCCCTATATTTCTGCTTTTCCCCCACGCACTAGCTCCGCCCCTTTTCTACATCCCGCCCACAATCTTGTAGTCTTTTCCCCTCACTGTTGATTTTCCCCAAAATGGCGTACGCGCTTCCTTCCCTTCCCATTCCCCGTATGCTTGCCTCCCCCATCACACTCCCCTGCTCCCTCCCCTACACCTCTACTGCCCCCCCCCCCCATTACACCCCTGCTTACTACCCCCTGCTTCATACTCCTGCTTCTCCCTCTCACCCCTGCTTTTTCCCAAGACCTCTGCTTGTTCTTGGCAACCCTGCTTTTGATTCTTTCTCCCCCCCCCCTCCTACTCATTACTCCTTTTCCACCCTGATACTCTTTTCTATTTACACTTCTGCTCTCGACACCTTCCTGTTCACACTTCTACTCCCATCACACTTCTCTCTTCACACTTCAACTCTCAATACACTTTCTGTTCACTCTTCTGCTCCCATTACACTTTATTTCCGTCACACTTCTGCTCCTTCCCTAATCACTCGGTACACTTTTCTATTCACACTTTTGTTCTCATTACAGTTTTTCTCTTCACACTTCTGCTCTTAACACTTTCTATTCACATATCCGCTTCTCTCACGCTCTTTTCTTCACTCTTCTGCTTCTGCTTTAGTCTCTCTCCTGCTACGCCTACAATTCCTCCCACACGTGACTGCTTAATCCCCCCTCCCTTATATTTCTGCTTTTCCCCCCACACTCTAGATTCTCCCCCACACGCGTCTTCCTCATCCCCACACTTTCCTCTACGATCTTCCCCTGTATTTCTGCTTTTCCCCCCACACTTTAGATTCTCCCCCAAACTTCCTTTTCTCAATCTCACACATTCCTCTACAGTTCTCCCTTTATTTCTGCTTTTCCCCCACGCTCTTGTTTTTTCCCCCACACGCGCCTCCCTTATAACCACACATTCCTCTACGATCCTTCATCCTACTCCCTTTACCTTTTCTTCAGTGCGTTTGCTTCCCTCCCCTCCCCTACCCCGCACTTGGCTCCCCTCAACACCCTTGGTGTTTACCCCAACCCTTCGACATACTAGTTTCTAACAATGACACTTCGTAATATATTCTACGTCTTCCTCTTTCTCACACCTTTCTCTCTACCCTTCTGTCCCCCGTTATATTTCTTTCTCCCTTCACACTGATCGCTTTCCCACAATTCTGCTCTCATCACACTTGCATTCCCCCAAATGTCTACCCTGATCACACTATTACATTCACACTAGCGCTTCCCCGCACACTTATGCTTCCCTCACAATAGCGTTTCCAACAAATCTGCTCTCAATGCACTCTTCATTTTTCAGTTGTGCTCCCGTCACCCTTCTCTCTCTACATTTAAGCACCCATCACGCTTCAACCTTCACACTTCATTGCTTTTCTACATCCCGCCCGCAATCTTGTAGTCTTTTCCCCTCACTGTTGATTTTTCCCACAATGGCCTACGCTCTTCCTTTCCTCCCCATTGCCCCCCCCCCCATCACACCCCTGCTTACTTCCCCCTGCTTCTCCCTCACACCCCTGCTTTTTCCAAAGACCTCTGCTTGCTCTTGACAACCCTGCTTTTGATTCTTCCTCCCCCCCCATTCCTGCTTACCTCCCCCTTCCTACTCATTACTCCTTTTCCACCCTGATACTCTTTTCTATTTACACTTCTGCTCCCATCATACCTTTTCCTTCACACTTCTACTCTCAATACACTTTCTGTTCACTCTTCTGCTCCCATCACACTTTTTTTCCGTCACACTTCTGCTCCTTCCCTAATCACTCGGTACACTTTTCTGTTCACACTTTTGTTCTCATCACATATTTTCTCTTCACACTTCTGCTCTTAACACTTTCTGTTCACATATCCGCTTCTCTCACGCTTTTCTTCACTCTTCTGCTTCTGCTTTAGTCTCTCTCCTGCTACGCCTACAATTCCTCCCACACGTGACTGCTTAATCCCCCCTCCTCTACATTCCTCCCCTATATTTCTGCTCCCCCCCCCCCCCCCACGTCCTTTTCTCAATCTCACACATTCCTCTACGAGCTTCCCGTTCTCCTGCTTTTCCCACTCACGCACTAGCTCCTCCCCTACACGCGTCTCCCTCATCCCCACATATTCCTCTACGATCCTCCCCTGTATATCTACTTCTCCCCCACGCACTAGTTTCTTCCCGCACTCGCCCCCTCATCCCCACACATTCCTCTACAATCCTCCTCTATATTTCTGCCCCCCCCCCACCTCAAGATTCTCCTCAAAACGTACTTTTCTCAATCTCACACATTCCTCTACAATTCTCCCTATATTTCTGCTTTTCCCCCTCGCTCTTGTTTCCCCCCCCACACGCGCCTCCCTGATAACCACACATTCCTCTACGATCCTCCACTATATTTCTGTTTCTCCCTTCTCGCACTAGCTTTTCCCCCAAACGTACTTTTCTCAATCTCACGCATTCCTCTGCAATTCTCCCCTATATTTCTGCTTTTCCCCCACGCACTAGCTCCTCCCCTACACGCGTCTTCCTCATCCCCACATATTCCTCTACGATCCTCTCCTGTATATCTGCTTTTCCCCCACGCACTAGTTGCTTCCCGCACGCGCCCCCTCATCCCCACACATTCCTCTACAATCCTCCTCTATATTTCTGCCCCCCCCCCCCCCTCTAGATTCTCCCTACACGCACCTTTCTCAACTGTACACATTCCTCCCCTGTATTTCTGCTTCTCCCCCGCACGCGCCTCTTCATCCCCAGACATTCCTTCATAATCCTCCCCTGTATTTCTGCTTTTCCCCCACGCTGCAGCACCATCCCTGCACGCACCTGCCTCACTCTCCCCCGTTCCTCCTCCTAAAATCCTCCCTTATATTCCTGTTTCTCCCCCACGTTCTTGCATCTCCCCCACACTCCCGCTTACCCGCACTTTTCTGCTTTCCCTTAGATTTAACACACATCTGTTTCTCCATTCATTCCTAACATTATAACACTTCCACTTTCATTATAAACTTCCTCTCCCTGCAAAAAAGTCAGTTAAATCCATACACAACTGGTTCTCACATTAAGCATTCTTCTACCGCCCCCCCCCCCCCTCACTTCCTCCTCTCCAAAACACAAATAGTAATGAAAGTAAATGCAATCCATATACACCTTTTTCTCACATTACATTTTTTTTCTTTCTCAAAACCGGATACACTGACTTCCCTCACACCATAGTCCTCCCACGTCTATCTACTTCCTCCACGTATGTCTACTTTCCACTCCAGCTTTTCTCCCCCAAACGTACTTTTTTAAATCTTACACATTCCTCTACAATTCTCTATAGTTTTCCCACACACGCGTCTCCCTCATCCCCACACATTTCTCTACGATCTCCCCCCGTATTTCTGCTTTTCCCACACGCACTAGCTCCTCCCCTACACGCGTCTCCCTCATCCCCACACATTCCTCTACGATCTTTCCCTGTTTTTCTACCTTTCTCAACCTCACTCATTCCTCTGCAATTCTCCCTGTATTTCTGCTTTTCCCCCACGCACTAGCTCCGTCCCTTTTCTACATCCCGCCCACTCTTCTTTCCCTCCCCATTCCCCGTATGCTTGCCTCCCCCATCACACTCCCCTGCTCTACGCACTAGTTTCTTCCCGCACGCGCCCCCTCATCCCCACACATTCCTCTACAATCCTCCTCTATATTTCTGCTTACCCCCCCACACACACACATTCTAGATTCTCCCCCAAACATCCTTTTCTCAATCTCACACATTCCTCTGAAATTCTACCCTATATTTCTGCTTTTCCCCCACGCACTATTTTTTTCCCGCACATGCTCCCTCATCCCCACACATTCCTCTACGATCCTCCTCTATATTTCTGCTTCCCCCCCCACCCTCTAGATTCTCCCTACACGCACCTTTCTCAACTGTACACATTCCTCCCCTGTATGTCTGCTTCTTCCCCGCACGCGCCTCTTCATCCCCACACATTCCTTCATAATCCTCCCCTGTATTTCTGCTTTTCCCCCACGCTCAAGCACCATCCCTGCACGCACCTGCCTCACTCTCCCCCGTTCCTCCTCCTAAAATCCTCCCTTATATTCCTGTTTTTCCCCCACGTTCTTGCATCTTCCCCACACTTCCGCTGACCTGCACTCTTCTGCTTTCCCTTACATTCCACACACATCTGTTTCTCCATTCATTCCTAACATTATAACACTTCCACTTTCATTATAAACTTCCTCTCCCTGCAAAAAAGTCAGTTAAATCCATACACAACTGGTTCTCACATTAAACATTCTTATACCGCCCCCCCCCCCCCCCTCACTTCCTCCTCTCCAAAAAAACGAAATAGTAATGAAAGCAAATGCAATCCATATACACCTTTTTCTCACATTACATTTTTTTTTTTCTCTCAAAACCGGATACACTGTGACTTCCCTCACACCATACTCCTCCCATTACTATCTACTCCACTCCTCTACTTTCCACTCCAGCTCCTCCTTCCCTATACACACACGTCTACTCCCCACAGATACTCCACTTTACAATAATAATCAACATGTTTCGTCGTACAGTAAACCTACGTACACTCTACCCTATACCAGTCTTCCTCAACGGTAAACCATAAACACTGAATTCCTTATAGACATGTTAGCTTTCACACAACCCCTTATATCTCGTCACTTCCTCTCGTAAAACTTGTAAAAAACACTCCTGGATCTCTCTAATGTTACAGACAATACCCAAACATATTCCAGAACACCCCCCCCCCCCGTTATTATTCACTCGTTGTTTCCTCTCTATATTTTTCTCTCTTCGTTTCCTCTTTATTGCTTTTTCCTCCCTCTCCTCTCTTCGTAGTTTTTTCTCTTTCCTCTTCTTCTATATTTTCATTCTCTGCTCCTTATTTAAAGTTACTCCGTTTACGCGTCCTCTTTATAGTTATTATCTCTCTGCTTCGTATTTATAGTTATTCCCCCTCTGCTTCCTCTTTATTGTTATTGCCTCTTTGCTTCCTCTTTCTAGTTATTCCCTTTCTGTTTCCTTATTATTTGAATTCTCTGCTTCCTTCTTATAGTTATTCCCTCTATGCTTCTTCTTTATAGTTATTCCCTCTATGCTTCCTCTTTATAGTTATTCCCTCTATGCTTCCTCTTTATAGTTATTCCCTCTATGCTTCCTCTTTATAGTTATTTCCTCTCTATAGTTATTCTCCTTATTCTCCTTCTTCATAGTTTTCTCCACTCTGCATTCTCATTATAGTTATTCCCTCTCTACATCTTTATAGTTTTTTAGTTATTCATTCTCTGCTTCTTCCCTTTGCTTTAGTATGCTTCCTCTCCGTGCTTTCTTCTTTTCAGTTAGTCCTCTGCTTCTTCTTAATAATTATTCCCTCTCTGTTTCCTCTATAAAGTTATTGCTTCTTTGTTGCCTCTCTTTAGCATCTCCCTCTCACCTTATTCTCTCTATGCTTCAGTCCGTGATTCCTCTTTATAGCAATTTCCTCTCTGCCTCCTCTTTATAGTCATTCCCTCTGCTTCCTTTTATAGTCATTTTCTCTGCTTCCTCTTTATTGTCATTCCCTCTGCTTCCTCTTTATAGCAATTTCCTCTCTGCCTCCTCTTTATAGTCATTCTCTCTGCCTCCTCTTTATAGTCAGTATCTCTATAGTCATTCCCTCTGCTTCCTCTTTATAGTCATTCCCTCTGCTTCCTCTTTATAGCAATTTCCTCTCTGCCTCCTCTTTATAGTCATTCCCTCTGCTTCCTTTTATAGTCATTTTCTCTGCTTCCTCTTTAAAGTCATTCTCGCTGCTTCCTTTTATAGTCACTCTCTCTGCTTCCTCTTTATAGTCATTCTCTCTGCCTCCTCTTTATAGTCATTCTCTCTGCCTCCTCTTTATAGTCATTCTCTTTGCTTCCTCTTTATAGTCATTCTCTCCTCTTCCTCTTTAAAGTCATTCTCGCTGCTTCCTTTTATAGTCACTCTCTCTGCTTCCTCTTTATAGTCATTCTCTCAGCCTCCTCTTTATAGTCAGTATCTCTATAGTCATTCCCTCTGCTTCCTCTTTATAGTCATTCCCTCTGCTTCCTCTTTATAGTCATTCCCTCTGCTTCCTCTTTATAATAATTCCCTATATTATTCCTCTTTAGACCTCTCCCCCCTTTATAAATAGGTGGTAGTCCTCTGTTTGCTCTTAATAGTTATTCCCTCTACTTCCTCGTTATAGTTATTGCTTTATAGTTATGCCCTCTTTGCTTCACCTTTATAGTCACATTCCTTCTGCTTCTTCTTAGCTATTCCCTCTGCTTTCTTTCATAGTTTGTCCCTCATTATAGTTATTTTCTCTCTTTTTCCTCTTTTGTGTTATTCCTCTTTATATAATTATTGTCTTTCTGCTTCCTCTTTATAGTTATTCCCTCATATACTAGACTTCACACAGCTCTTTACTCTTATACGCTTCTTCACTGCTGTTTCCTCATATTTTTCTTCATATTCTCTTTCTCTCTCGACGCTTCTTTTTATTTTTCATTTAAATACACTTCTATCTCCTGCCACCGTCTCATTTTCATCTCTCCTTTACATCTTCGTTTCTCTCCGATATGTTTTCTTTCACTCCATTTATTTCTATCTCTCCTTTCTTCCTTTCTACGCTTATACACCTATTTCCGTAATTCTAATTCCATCAAACTTGTATTTCTCCAATTTCTCGGTTTTCTCCACGCTTTTGCTCTTCTCTTCTTCCTTCCTCCTTCCTCCTTAGTGCTGTTGTTACCTACTCCTCTTTCCATGTTCCTAATTCCCTCAATCCTATTTCCTTCCTTCGATTCTTTTTTCATTCTTCTACTTTCACTCTACCGACATTTCCACGTACATTTCATTGTGTGTGTACTCTTCTATTCCCAGCACCCTTCTTGTATAAAAACACTGTACATTCTTCCTTTACATTTTATTCCCCCCAAGAGAATATTGTACATTTTCCAACACACATACTTACATTCTGTTTTTACAATTTTGCTTTCCCCCTTTTTCTACTTCTTCCAAGATCTTCTGCAGTTCTTTTCCCTATTTATTTCTCTCCCATACTCCTATTTTCTCCCTCATACTCCTATCTCCCCATTTCATTCTAGGTTTTCATTCCTATAACAGTTCCTTCCATATTTTCTTCGTCGTTGTATTCTCATTGCACACACTCTCCTTTGTCCCTTCTAGATCTATTACACGTCTTTGATCTTTTACTTTTGCTTAAACGCTCGCAAATCTTAGTCCCTCTGCGTCCTCTTCTATGAAACAGTTCTGCTCACCCTCTCAAAAGAGAAAGAAAAATCTCAAATACACATCTGATGCCGCGATATATGCACTTTCACTATCGCCAACTGCACCTATCTTCACCGATATATATATATTTTTTATTTATTGACTTTTTTTTCTGCACAACTCTTTCTCTGATAACCTTTTTTCTGCCACACTGTTGCTCTTTTCAACTATTTCCTCTGTGTGATTGTTTCCTTAAATTTATATGCTCATGCCTTTCTTGTACTCGGTTTTGTTTACATGTACAGTACGTTATCTCTTGCTTCCTGAAACTTCCTACACACTCTTATCCTCCATTCTACAAATATTCTGTTTCATTCAATTTTGCACCCTCTCCCATCATGCACGTCTTCCTCACATTTAAACATTTATTTTTCATTCTCATCTGCTCCCATGCACATTTATTCGCTCTAAACTAAACAATGTAACCTTTTCTCTCACTTATGTCCAAACATGTTCTTGTCCTTCACTCTAGTATATATCACACACTTCTCACTGACACTTAACACTCTTGTTTTTTCATGACACTATCTCAAATACTTCAGGTCGCCTCTGCATACACCCCTGTTTCTATACAATTATTCAGCCAAATGATTCAATTTATCCTGTACAATTTTGACTGCTTACTTTCCCACAATGTTACTTACCCTTTTCGTTTCCCTTCCTTCATGCCCCTGCTTCTGATCCCCAAATTCCTCGTATATACATCTTTTTCCGTACTTAATCGTCCAAGCATATTTCCTTTCCCACACACGAATGTCCCTACCAACGAGTTTTGTTTCTCCCAGCCATTCTTGACCTGTATACACTTCAGATATTACCCATACACTCGTAATACATCTCTTCCTACACATTTCTGCTTCCCCTCGACATTTCTGACACATTTTTTTCCTTCACACTTGTGATTATTCTCAACATGTGTGAGACATTTCCTCTTGGACAAATTTCCGTTCCTCCACATGGTTTATACATTTCCTTCTCTACACATTTGTTCCTCCTCCATAGAACTTACTCCTTTCTTTCTCTACACATTTCTGTTCCTCTCCCACATGTCTGACACATTTCCGTCTAAGCAAATTTCTGTTTCTCCTCCACATGGCTTACACATTCCTGCTCCTCCACTGTACATTTACGCATATTCATTTCCGCACTTTTCTGTTGTTCCTCCACTCTCTTCCACATTTCCTTTTCCATGCATTTCTGTTTCTACTCCATATACCTTACACACTTCCCTCTCTATACATTTATCTTCCTCCTTCACATGTCTTAAATTACAATTTCCACGGATTTCTGTCTCTCCATATATTTTACATATTTCCTCCTCCACATAACTCATACATCTGTGTTTATCCTTCACAACCCGTACATATTTTCCCACACATATGTCTTACGCAATTCCCCTTCCACATATATCTATTCCTTCTCCACGTGTCTTACACATCTCATTTTCCATATTTTCCTTATCCATATGTCGTACACATTTATCTACAAACATTTCCCTCTCCACACAATTCTGCTCCTCTTCCATGTCTCACACATTTCCTTTTCCACATATCTTACACATTTCCTTCACACGTTTCAGTTGGTTCTCCGCATAAACTTCACGTTCCATTTACATATTACTGTACCCCCTCTCTCTACATGTTAATTTCCCCACATATTATATACACATATTTTACTTTCCTTCCCTTTCATGCACATTGCTTCCCCAATACCTGTGGTTATCTTCCCCACCACTGCTCTCCAAACCCTCTTTTATTCCCCCTATTCCACACATTTGCTTCCCCGACATTATTTTTCTTTATCCCACATCTCCCACACATTCCACTTACATCTGTACATTCATTCCCCCACAAACTGATTTCCCGAGACTTCCGGTAAACTCATTAACCTTATGTTTACTTCACAAATCCCTGTTCCCTTTTCTCACTGATTTCTCTCACATATTGCTCTTTCAAATACGTTCCCTCCCCAACCCCACTCCCTCACACACACTCCCGTTTTACTAGCATACTTCCCCCATATAGATCTTCTCCCACGATGATTTACTTTTCCTAGTTACCAGTTCCATCCCTCTCCCATATTCTGCTTACACACTTTACCCCTCATGCACACTTTGATATCCCCACTTCTTTACCAATACATTCCACTACACTTAATGTTCCCCTTGCACACCCGAGGTTTTCCCAACAGTTACTCTTTACACTTATGTTTCGGTAATTTTCTTAACCCCAGATAATCCTTCCTCTGCACATCTATGTTCTGTCATCCCCCTCCCCTATCAACTTTGATTTACCTATATTTCCCCTTTGGTTGAACACCCTCACCTCCACCCCGCTCTGTTGAAAATGTAACAAGCAGTCATAAGGTGTTCCCCTTAAAGAACATTAAAGACCTACCTTGCAAACGTATTTCTTCGAGTGGCGCTTACAAGTCTTTTGTCTGTTTTCCCAGCTGAATCTCATTTCATCACAAACTGCTCCTTCTCCCATTCAAATACGTCTCTCTACATTGTTCTCCCCGTTCTAAAACTAGTCATACTATACAAAACTATTCCAAACTTATACAGAGGTGAGGAACGTGCATGGTAATTTTTGATACTGCGAATGTAGTGTCCTAATCTTAAGGAGTTTATTTTTACCTGTTTTGTGATCGATAACTGGGACAATTTATGTTGGTTTAGACGTGCATCCAGTCTGGTTTGGTTTGTGTTCTAATCAATATATTTACTTTAAATAGGTTGATACGAGCTTGCTGTTAGCTTATTTGTTCGGACTGTTCCATTATTTCCAATGCGGAATTCTAATTTAACCTTTTTTCGAAATGTTTTTAGACGGACTTAACAATCGTTTGTGGAGCCTCTATATATACTTACCCTTGTACCATGCAGTTATACTACGTGCATCTAATCTGGTTTGGTTTGTGTTCTAATCCATATATTTACTTTAAATAGGTTGATGCGAGCTTGCTGTTAGTTTAATTGTTTGGACTGGATCATTATTTCCACTGTTGAATTCTAATTTAATCCTTAATGTGGTAAGCTGGACTTGACCCTCGTTTGTAGAGCTTCCATATAGACAAATCCCCGTGTAGTGCAAAAAATAGTACCTTCCTCGTTACATAGTTAAATGTAGCTATGAGGATAACTGTTTTGCATGTAATTTTGCTATGTAAGCATTGCTAGGATGGTTTCGAAACTGTTAAGGGCGATATTACAGTAAGTGGTGAATCATGTGTGCAATTTGATTAATGTTTTTCTGTATTTTTAGAAAGGCAGAAATGTTCTGTATGTCGGCTGCTAACAGTGTGGGAAACGGCATGTCGTGGTATAGTATTAGTATTAGGGTATAAGATCTACTTGCTTTATTCAGCCAGTTTACACACTAAAATTGCATTATTACCCGCTGAGCGTTTTAGTCCTTACATTCTATCCTTCAGTAAGAATAACAGCAATCTGTAAGTGAACGTGTAGTGGGAGAGGCACGTACTCGAATTCCTGTGCTTGTTTCAACCCGGCATGAAGGGTATACATTACTGATTCCAAATTCCCGTAACTCTTTACAAAAAAAGTCTGTCGCTTTTAAGTAAACTAGGTTCACTGTTCTGTGTTTGCACTTATATGTATTTTCGAATGGGCAGCTTTACGGTACTTGTTTAACTCGTACATTATGTCTCACGCGTTAATGTTCTTTCATACACTGCCATAAAATATTTTTTTTCCCCACTATTTCACCTTTCCTAACACTTCCTCACCACACGAATGTATTATTATTATTATGCTAACAAATTGCATCGAATTCTGTCCGGGAAAGTGAGGTGGGATCGGCATGTTTTATAATATTTTTTAGAATATATGTGCTTAGTAGACATCGACAAAGGTTTACATCAGTCTCGTGTTCCTCATTTTGTTCGCATTTATAGAAATGTCTGTTGAATTAGGTGTTGCATTGTTGCGCATCGGTGTACTGTATTTGTATTAACGTATTTTTTTTCAACATTGCAAGGACCAAAGTCATGTCATAACGTTACGGAACATCATAACATATTGTTTGTAAAATGGTATGACTCAATGCTTTTTTTGATTGCAAATGGGATGTGGCATGTTCATGAATTAATTATTTTATTTCTGAGTGACGTTTTAATCCCATGTTGGTATTAAAATTCATTGATATCCATTGATGAAAGAATTGGCTCTCCCTCCATATCATGAGTACTATTATAGATTATTTGATGGGTTGGCAACTGGTAAACGTTGCATTATACAGGTTAAAATGTTTTACGTCCATAAATATTCAGTGGTAAATACACATTCTTCCCTTTTTCTTTTGACTCTTGAGATTCCGTTTTCTATGATGCGAGATACGTGGTTTAAGAGGGTAACTTAAACTTGCGGGTATTATCTTTTATCTCGTTTACATCCTGCACGAAGAAAATATCTCAGCAAAGTATCATAAAGAGTGGGCTGTTCTAAACTACATTTATATACAGTTCCGCTTTTATAGAAACAATCCTTTGTAGTAGAAATAATGGAAACTGGTAAAATCAATCAATGATTATAATGGTAAATTAAAAGGAGTAAAATTTAGATTCTGATGTAGGCCAGTGAATGTATCCGGTTGTAGTGAGATGGTATTAAGTCATTACTGGTAGCTGATAAGAGGATTTACCGTATCTTTATATACATTACTAACTTAAAAGTATTATATTCATATGCAATGCTTTATCAACCTCTTCTGTTTCCTTCCCATATCTCTGTTCCCTATTCTCACTGACTTCCCTCACATATTGCTCCTCTCCCATACGTTCCCTCCCCATCCCATACTCCCACTTCACTCACATACTTCCCCCATATAGGTCCCCACGACGATCTACTTTTGCTTGCCCCCCCTCCCTCTTTTTTTTGTTTTTACCTCCACTATACGTACATTTTATTCCTTCCCGCTCCCAAATTCTGGTAACACACTTTACCCCCTCTTGTATACTTTGATATCCCCACCACTCTCGTAATACATTCTACTACACTTGTGCTTCCCCTACACACCGAAATTTTCCCCACAGTTACCTTCTACTCTCATATTTCGGGAATTTTCCTACCCCATATAGTCCTTCCTCTGCACATCTATCCCCCCCCCCTTCCCTGTCAACTTTGCTTTCCCTATATTACCTGTACATTTCCCCCTGTTTACTTCCTTTGGTTAAACACCCATCCCCGCTCCGTTGGAGAAGTAACAGACATGAGCCCCATAAACCTTTTC
This sequence comes from Penaeus chinensis, assembly GCF_019202785.1. Lineage (NCBI taxonomy): Eukaryota > Metazoa > Arthropoda > Malacostraca > Decapoda > Penaeidae > Penaeus > Penaeus chinensis. Next base: position 39,838,548 of record NC_061820.1, on the reverse strand, counting down.
AGAACACAAAACTACTTCAAACTTTTACAGAGGTGTGGAACGTGCATGGTAATTTTTGATACTGCATATGTAATGTTCTAATCCTAAAAGTTTTTTTTTTTTTTTTTACCCGTTTTGTGATCGATAACTGGGCCAATTTGTGTTGGTTTAGACTTATCGGCATAACCGTGCATCTAATCTGGTTTGGTTTGTGTTCTAATCAATATATTTACTTTAAATAGGATGCTACGAGCTTGCTGTTAGCTTATTTGTTCGGACTGTTCCGTTATTTCCATTGTGGAATTCTAATTAAACCTTTATTCGAAATGTTTTTAGACGGACTTAATTAACAATCGATTGTGGAGCTTCTATATATACTTATCCTCGTATCATGCAAAAATACTACGTTTCCTCGTTACAGGGCTAAATATAGCTATAAACATAACTTTTGCATGCTGTGTAATCATTACTAGGATGGTTTCGAAACTGCTAAAGGCGATCTTACAGTAAATAATTGAATCTTGTAATGTAGTTTGATTCAGTTTAACTGCTTTTTTAGAAAGGCAGAAATGTTCTGTATGTCGGCTGCAAACAGTGTGGGTTTAATTTGGAAATGGCATGTCATGGTATTAGTATTAGGCTATAAGATCTTGCTTTATTCGAATGGCGCACACAAGTCTGAATTCCCTGGGTGAATCTCATTTCATCACAAAATGCTCCTTCTCCCATTCAAATGCGTCTTTCTAAATAACTGTTCTTTCCGTACGAATTCCAACCCCCCTTTCTAAAACAGAAATTATTAGTTTTTCTCTTTTTTCACACGATGATCCTCAATATCCTTCAGGAACGCACAAACTACCTTCCTCCCTTCTCGCACCCATCCAATCATGCTATCCAAAAGGTGAACGTTCACAAACTACTTCAAACTTTTACAGAGGTGTGTAACGTGCATGGTATTTTTTTGATACTGCACATGTAATGTTCTAATCCTAAGAGTTTTTTTTTTTTTACCCGTTTTGTGATCGATAACTGGGACACTTTGTGTTGGTTTAGACTTGCACGCATAACCGTGCATCTAATCTGGTTTGGTTTGTGTTCTAATCAATATATTTACATTAAATATGTTGATACGAGCTTGCTGGTAGCTTATTTGTTCGGACTGTTCCGTTATTTCCATTGTGGAATTCTAATTTAACCCTTATTCGAAATGTTTTTAGATGGACTTAACAATCGTTTGTGGAGCTTCTACATATACTTATCCTCGTATCATGCAGAAATACTACGTGCATCTAATCTGGTTTGGTTTGTGTTCTAATCCATATATTTACTTTAAATAGGTTGATGCGAGCTTGCTGTTAGTTTAATTGTTTGGACTGGATCATTATTTCCACTGTGGAATTCTAATTTAATCCTTAATGTGGTAAGATGGACTTGACCCTCGTTTGTAGAGCTTCCATATAGACATATCCCCGTGTAGTGCAAAAAATAGTACCTTCCTGGTTACATAGTTAAATGTAGCTATGAGGATAACTGTTTTGCATGTAATTTTGCTATGTAAGCATTACTAGGATGGTTTCGAAACTGTTAAGGGCGATCTTACAGTAAGTGGTGAATCATGTGTGCAATTTGATTAATGTTTTTCTGCATTTTTAGAGAGGCAGAAATGTTCTGTATGTCGGCTGCTAACAGTGTGGGTTTGATATGGAAAGGGCATGTCGTGGTATAGTATTAGTATTAGGCTATAAGATCTACTTGCTTTATTCAGCCAGTTTACACACTAAAATTGCATTATTACCCGCTGAGCGTTTTAGTCCTTACATTCTATCCTTCAGTAAGAATAACAACAATCTGTAAGTGAACGTGTAGTGGGAGAGGCACGTACTCGAATTCCTGTGCTTGTTTCAACCCGGCATGAAGGGTATACATCACTGATTCCAAATTCCCGTAACTCTTTACAAAAAAAGTCTGTCGCTTTTAAGTAAACTAGGTTCACTGTTCTGTGTTTGCACTTACATGTATTTTCGAATGGGCAGCTTTACGGTACTTGTTTATTAGATTTTTTTAAAAAGTTACTTCCCGTTTAACTCGTACATTATGTCTCACGCATTAAAGTTCTTTCATACACTGCCATAAAATATTTATTTTCTCTATTTCACCTTTCCTAACACTTCCTCACCACACGAATGTATTATTATTATTATGCTAACAAATTGCATCGAATTCTGTCCGGGAAAGTGAGCTGGGATCGGCATGTTTTAGAATAAATTTTAGAATATTTGTGCTTAGTAGACATCGACAAAGGTTTACATCAGTCTCGTGTTCCTCATTTTGTTCGCATTCATAAAAATGTCTGTTGAATTAGGTGTTGCATTGTTGCGCATCGGTGTACTGTATTTGTATTAACGTATTTTTTTCAACATTGCAAGGACCAAAGTCATGTCATAACGTTACGGAACATCATAACATATTGTTTGTAAAATGGTATGACTCAATGCTTTTTTTGATTGCAAATAGGATGTGGCATGTTCATGAATTAATTATTTTATTTCTGAGTGACGTTTTAATCCCATGGTGGTATTAAAATTCATTGATATCCATTGATGAAAGAATTGGCTCTCCCTCCATATCAAGAGTACTATTATAGATTATTTGATGGGTTGGCAACTGGTAAACGTTGCATTATACAGGTTAAAATGTTTTACGTCCATAAATATTCACTGGTAAATACACATTCTTCCCTTTTTCTTTTGACTCTTGAGATTCCGTTTTCTATGATGCGAGATACGTTGTTTAAGAGGGTAACTTAAACTTGCGGGTATTATCTTTTATCTCGTTTACATCTCCACCACTCTCGTAATACATTCCACTACACTTTACGTTTCCCCTGCACACCCGAGGCTTTCCCCACTGTTACCTTCTACTCTCATATTTCGGGAATTTTCCTACCCCATATAGTCCTTCCTCTGCACATCTATTCCCCCCCCTTCCCTGTCAACTTTGCTTTCCCTATATTACCTGTACATTTCCCCCTGTTTATTTCCTTTGGTTAAACACCCATACCTCCATCCCCGCTCCGTTGGAAAAGTAACAGACATGAGCCCAATAAACTTTTTCAGAACGTTAAAAGACCCACCTTGCAAACGTATGTTTCGAATGGCGCACACAAGTCTGATATCCCCAGGTGAATCTCATTTTATCACAAAATGTTCCTTCTCCTGTTCAAATGCGTCTTTCTAAATAACTGTTCTTTCCGTACGAATTCCAACCCCCTTTTCTAAAACAGAAATTATTTTTTTTTCTCTTTTTTCACACGATGATCCTCAGCATCCTTCAGGAACGCACAAACTACCTTCCTCCCTTCTCGCACACATCCAACCATGCTATCCAAAAGTTGAACGTTTACAAAACTACTTCAAACTTTTACAGAGGTGTGGAACGTGCATGGTAATTTTTGATACTGCATATGTTATGTTCTATTCCTAAGAGTTTTTTTTTTTAACCCGTTTTGTGATCGATAACTGGGACACTTTGTGTTGGTTTAGACTTATACGCATAACCGTGCATCTAATCTGGTTTGGTTTGTGTTTTAATTAATATATTTACTTGAAATAGGTTGATACAAGCTTGCTGCTGGTTATGTTCGGCCTGTTCCGTTATTTCCATTGTGGAATTCTAATTTAACCTTTATTCGAAATGTTTTTAGACGGACTTAACAATCGTTTGTATATATGCTTATCCTCGTATCATGCAAAAATACTACGTTTCCTCGTTACATGGCTAAATGTAACTGTAAGGATAACTTTTGCATGCTGTGTAAACATTACTAGGATGGTTTCGAAACTGCTAAGGGCGATCTTTTAGTAAATGATTGAATCTTGTAATGTAGTTTGATTCAATTTACTGTTTTTTTTTTTTTTTTTTTTTTTTTTTTTTTTTTTTTTTTTTTTAGAAAGGCAGAAATGTTTTGTATGTCGGCTGCAAACAGTGTGGGTTTATTGTGGAAATGGCATGTCATGGTATTAGTATTAGGCTATAAGATCTTGCTTTATTCGAATGGCGCACACAAGTCTGATTTCCCTGGGTGAATCTCATTTCATCACAAAATGCTCCTTCTCCCATTCAAATGCGTCTTTCTAAATAACTGTTCTTTCCGTACGAATTCTAACCCCCCTTTCTAAAACAGAAATTAGTTTTTCTCTTTTATCACATGATGATCCTCAGCATCCTTCAGGAACATACAAACTACCTTCCTTCTCGCACACATCCAATCATGCTATCCAAAAGGTGAACGTTTACAAACTACTTCAAACTTTTACAGAGGTGTGGAACGTGCATGGTAATTTTTGATAATGCATATGTAATGTTCTAATCCTAAGAGTTTTTTTTTTTTTTTTTTTTTTTTACCCGTTTTGTGATCGATAGCTGGGACAATTTGTGTTGGTTTAGACTTGTAGGCATAACCGTGCATCTAATCTGGTTTGGTTTGTGTTTTTATCAATATATTTACTTTAAATAGGTTGATACGAGCTTGCTGTTAGCTTATTTGTTCGGACTGTTCCGTTATTTCCATTATGGAATTCTAATTTAACCCTTATTCGAAATGTTTTTAGATGGACTTAACAATCGTTTGTGGAGCTTCTATACATACTTACCCTTGTATCATGCAGAAATACTACGTGCATCTAATCTGGTTTGGTTTGTGTTCTAATCCATATATTTACTTTAAATAGGTTGATGCGAGCTTGCTGTTAGTTTAATTGTTTGGACTGGATCATTATTTCCACTGTGGAATTCTAATTTAATCCTTAATGTGGTAAGATGGACTTGACCCTCGTTTGTAGAGCTTCCATATAGACATATCCCCCGTGTAGTGCAAAAAATAGTACCTTCCTCGTTACATAGTGAAATGAAGTTATGAGGATAACTGTTTTGCATGTAATTTTGCTATGTAAGCATTGCTAGGATGGTTTCGAAACTGTTAAGGGCGATCTTACAGTAAGTGGTGAATCATGTGTGCAATTTGATTAATGTTTTTTCTGCATTTTTAGAAAGGCAGAAATGTTCTGTATGTCGGCTGCTAACAGTGTGGGTTTAATATGGAAACGGCATGTCGTGGTATAGTATTAGTATTAGGCTATAAGATCTACTTGCTTTATTCAGCCAGTTTACACACTTAAAAGGCATTATTACCCGCTGAGCGTTTTAGTCCTTACATCCTTTCCTTCAGTAAGAATAACAACAATCTGTAAGTGAACGTGTAGTGGGAGAGGCACGTACTCGAATTCCTTTGCTTGTTTCAACCCGGCATGAAGGGTATACATCACTGATTCCAAATTCCCGTAACTCTTTACAAAAAAAGTCTGTCGCTTTTAAGTAAACTAGGTTCACTGTTCTGTGTTTGCACTTACATGTATTTTCGAATGGGCAGCTTTACGGTACTTGTTTAACTCGTACATTATGTCTCACGCATTAAGGTTCTTTCATACACTGCCATAAAATATTTTTTTTCCCACTATTTCACCTTTCCTAACACTTCCTCACCACACGAATGTATTATTATTATTATGCTAACAAATTGCATCGAATTCTGTCCGGGAAAGTGAGGTGGGATCGGCATGTTTTAGAATAAATTTTAGAATATTTGTGCTTAGTAGACATCGACAAAGGTTTACATCAGTCTCGTGTTCCTCATTTTGTTCGCATTTATAGAAATGTCTGTTGAATTAGGTGTTGCATTGTTGCGCATCGGTGTACTGTATTTGTATTAACGTATTTTTTTCAACATTGCAAGGACCAAAGTCATGTCATAACGTTACGGAACATCATAACATATTGTTTGTAAAATGGTATGACTCAATGCTTTTTTTTGATTGCAAATAGGATGTGGCATGTTCATGAATTAATTATTTTATTTCTGAGTGACGTTTTAATCCCATGGTGGTATTAAAATTCATTGATATCCATTGATGAAAGAATTGGCTCTCCCTCCATATCATGAGTACTATTATAGATTATTTGATGGGTTGGCAACTGGTAAACGTTGCATTATACAGGTTAAAATGTTTTACGTCCATAAATATTCAGTGGTAAATACACATTCTTCCCTTTTTCTTTTGACTCTTGAGATTCCGTTTTCTATGATGCGAGATACGTTGTTTTAGAGGGTAACTTAAACTTGTGGGTATTATCTTTTATCTCGTTTACATCCCGCACGAAGAAAATATCTCAGCAAAGTATCATAAAGAGTGGGCTGTTCTAAACTACATTTATATACAGTTCCGCTTTTATAGAAACAATCCTTTGTAGTAGAAATAATGGAAACTGGTAAAATCAATCAATGATTATAATGGTAAATTAAAAGGAGTAAAATTCAGATTCTGATGTAGGCCAGTGAATGTATCCGGTTGTAGTGAGATGGTATTAAGTCATTACTGGTAGCTGATAAGAGGATTTACCGTATCTTTATATACATTACTAACTTAAAAGTTTATATTCATATTCAATGCTTTATCAACCTTTCCTGTTTCCTTCCCATATCTCTGTTCCCTATTCTCACTGACTTCCCTCACATATTGCTCCTCTCCCATACGTTCCCTCCCCATCCCATACTCCCACTTCACTCACATACTTCCCCCATATAGGTCCCCACGACGATCTACTTTTGCTTGCCCCCCCCCTCCCTCCATTTTTTTTTTTTTTACCTCTACCATACGTACATTTTATTCCTTCCCGCTCCCAAATTCTGCTAACACACTTTACCCGTCTTGTATACTTCGATATCCCCACCACTCTCGTAATACATTCTACTACATTTGTGCTTCCCCTACACACCGAAGTTTTCCCCACAGTTACCTTCTACTCTCATACTTCGGGAATTTTCCTACCCCATATGGTCCTTCCTCTGCACATCTATTTCCCCCCCTTCCCTGTCAACTTTGCTTTCCCTATATTACCTGTACATTTCCCCCTGTTTACTTCCTTTGGTTAAACACCCATCCCCGCTCCGTTGGAAAAGTAACAGAAAGAGCCCATAAACCTTTACAGAACACAAAACTACTTCAAACTTTTACAGAGGTGTGGAACGTGCATGGTAATTTTTGATACTGCATATGTAATGTTCTAATCCTAAAAGTTTTTTTTTTTTTTTTTTTTTTTTTAACCCGTTTTGTGATCGATAATTGGGACAATTTGTGTTGGTTTAGACTTGTACGCATAACCGTGCATCTAATCTGGTTTGGTTTGTGTTCTAATCAATATATTTACTTTAAATAGGTTGCTACGAGCTTGCTGTTAGCTTATTTGTTCGGACTGTTCCGTTATTTCCATTGTGAAATTCTAATTAAACCTTTATTCGAAATGGTTTTAGAAGGACTAAATTAACAATCGATTGTGGAGCTTCTATATATACTTATCCTCGTTTCATGCAAAAATACTACGTTTCCTCGTTACAGGGCTAAATGTAGCTATAAGGATAACTTTTGCATGCTGTGTAATCATTACTAGGATGGTTTCGAAACTGCTAAGGGCGATCTTACAGAAAATGATTGAATCTTGCAATGTAGTTTGATTCAATTTAACTGCTTTTTTTTTTTTTTTTTTTTTTTTTTTTTTTTTTTTTTTTTTTTTTTTTAGAAAGGCAGAAATGTTCTGTATGTCGTCTGCAAACAGTGTGGGTTTAATGTGGAAATGGCATGTCATGGTATTAGTACTAGGCTAAAAGATCTTGCTTTATTCGAATGGCGCACACAAGTCTGATTTCCCCAGGTGAATCTCATTTCATCACAAAATGCCCCTTCTCCCATTCAAATGCATCTTTCTAAATAACTGTTCTTTCTGTACGAATTCCAACCCCCCTTTCTAAAACAGAAATTATTCGTTTTTCTCTTTTTTTCACACGATGATCCTCATCATCCTTCAGGAACGCACAAACTACCTTCCACCCTTCTCGCACACATCCAGTCATGCTATCCAAAAGGTGAACGCTTACAAAACTACTTCAAACTTTGGAGGTGTGGAACGTGCATGGTAGTTTTTGATACTGCATATGTAATGTTCTAATCCTAAGTTTTTTTTTTTACCCGTTTTGTGATCGATAACTGGGACAATTTGTGTTGGTTTAGACTTATACGCATAACCGTGCATCTAATCTGGTTTGGTTTATGTTCTAATCAACATATTTACTTTAAATAGGTCGATACCAACTTGCTGTTAGCTATTTGTTCGGACTGTTCCATTGTGAAATTCTAATTAAACCTTTATTCGAAATGTTTTTAGACAGACTTAATCAACAATCGTTTGTAGAGCTTCTATATATACTTATCCTCGTATAATGCAAAAATACTACGTTTCCTCGTTACATGGCTAAATGTAGCTATAAGGATACCTTTTGCATGCTGTATAAACATTACTAGGATGGTTTCGAAACTGCTAAGGGCGATCTTACAGTAAATGATTGAATCTTGCAATGTAGTTTGATTCAGTTTAACTGCTTTTTTAGAAAGGCAGAAATGTTGCTAACTGTGGGTTTAATGTGGAAATGGCATGTCATGGTATTAGCATTAGGCTATAAGATCTTGCTTTAATCAGCCAGTTTACACATTATAAGGTCGTTATTGCATGTGTACGTTTTACAAACAGAGATGAGCCCTATAAACGTTTTCAGAATGTTGAAAGACCCACCTTGCAAACGTATGCTTCGAATGGCGCACACAAGTCTCATTTCATCTTAAAAGTTTCCTTCTCCCATGCAAATGCGTCTTTCGAAATAACTGTTCTATCTGTGCGAATTCCAACCCCCCTTTCTAAAACTGAAATTATTAGTTTTTCTCTTTTTTACACACGATGATCCTCAGCATCTTTCAGGATCGCACAAACTACCTTCCTTCCTTCTCGCACACATCCAACCATGCTCTCCAAAAGTTGAACGTTTACAAAACTACTTCAAACTTATATAGAGGTGTGGAACGTGCACGGTAATTTTTGATACTGCATATGTAATGTTCTAATCCTAAGAGTTTTTTTTTTTTTTTTACCCGTTTTGTGATCGATAACTTGGACAATTTGTGTTGGTTTAGACTTATACGCATAACCGTGCATCTAATCTGGTTTGGTTTGTGTTCTAATCAATATATTTACTTTAAATAGGTCGATACCAACTTGCTGTTAGCTTATTTGCTCGGACTGTTCCATTGTGGAATTCTAATTAAACCTTTATTCGAAATGTTTTTAGACGGACTTCACAATCGTTTGTAGAGCTATATATACTTATCCTCGTATCATGCAAAAATACTACGTTTCCTTGTTATAGGGCTAAATGTAGCTATAAGGATAACTTTTGCATGCTGTGTAAACATTACTAGGATGGTTTCGAAACTGCTATGGGCGATCTTACAGTAAATGATTGAATCTTGTAATGTAGTTTGATTCAATTTAACTGCTTTTTTAGAAAGACAGAAATGTTCTGTATGTCCGTTGCTAACTGTGGGTTTAATGTGGAAATGGCATGTCATGGTATTATCATTAGGCTATAAGATCTTGCTTTATTCAGCCAGTTTACACATTATAAGGTCGTTATTGCATGTGTACGTTCTACAAACAGACATGAGCCCTATGAACCTTTTCAGAACGTTGAAAGACCCACCTTGCAAACGTATGCTTCGAATGGCGCACACAAGTCTCATTTCATCATAAAAGGTTCCTTCTCCCATGCAAATGCGTCTTTCTAAATAACTGTTCTTTCCGTACGAATTCCAACCTCCTGTCCAAAACAGAAATTGTTAGTTTTTCTCTTTTTTTTTCACACGATGATCCTCAGCATCTTTCAGGAACGCACACACTACCTTCCTCCCTTCTCGCACACATCGAACCATGCTCTCCAAAAGTTGAACGTTTACAAAACTACTTCAAACTTTTACAGAGGTGTGGAACGTGCATGGTAATTGTTGATACTGCATATGTTCTAATCCTAAGATTTTGTTTTTTTTACCCGTTTCTGATCGATAACTGGGACAATTTGTGTTGGTTTAGACTTGTAGGCATAACCGTGCATCTAATCTGGTTTGGTTTGTGTTCTAATCAATATATTTACATTAAATATGTTGATACGAGCTTGCTGTTAGCTTATTTGTTTGGACTGTTCCGTTATTTCCACTATGGAATTCTAATTTAACTTATATTCGAAATGTTTTTAGACGGACTTAATAATCGTTTGTAGAGCTTCTATATATACTTATCCTCGTATCAGGCAAAAATACTACGTTTCCTCGTTACATGGCGAAATGTAGCTGTAAGGATAACTTTTGCATGCTGTGTAAACATTACTAGGATGGTTTCGAAACTGCTAAGTGCGATCTTACAGTAAATAATTGAATCTTGTAATGTAATTTGATTCAGTTTAACTGCTTATTTAAAAAGGCAGATATGTTCTGTATGTCGGCTGCAAACAGTGTGGGTTTAATGTGGACATGGCATGTCATAGTATTAGTTTTAGGCTATAAGATCTTGCTTTATTCGAATGGCGCACACAAGTCTGAATTCCCTGGGTGAATCACATTTCATCACAAAATACTCCTTCTCCCATTCAAATGCGTCTTTCAAAATAACTGTTCTTTCTGTACGAATTCCAACCCCCCTTTCTAAAACAGAAATTATTAGTTTTTCTTTTTTTTTCACACGATGATCCTCAGCATCCCTCAGGAACGCACAAACTACCTTCCTCCCTTCTCGCACTCATCCAACCATGTTATCCAAAAGGTGAACACTTACAAAACTACTTCAAACTTTTACAGAGGTACGTGCATGGTCATTGTTGATACTGCATATGTAATGTTCTAATCCTAAGATTTTTTTTTACCCGTTTTGTGATCGATAACTGGGACAATTAGTGTTGGTTTAGATTTATACCATAACCGTGCATCCAATCTGGTTTGGTTTGTGTTCTAAACATATATTTACTTTAAATAGGTCGATACGAACTTGCTGTTAGCTTATTTGTTCGGACTGTTCCGTTATTTCCATTGTGGAATTCTAATTAAACCTTTATTCGAAATGTTTTTAGACGGACTTAACTAACAATCGTTTGTAGAGCTTCTATATATACTTATCCTCGTATCATGCAAAAATACTACGTTTCCTCGTTACATGGCTAAATGTAGCTATAAGGATACCTTTTGCATGCTGTATAAACATTACTAGGATGGTTTCGAAACTGCTAAGGGCGATCTTACAGTAAATGACTGAATCTTGCAATGTAGTTTGATTCAATTTAACTGCTTTTTTTTAGAAAGGCAGAAATGTCGGTTGCTAACTGTGGGTTTAATGTGGAAATGGCATGTCATGGTATTAGCATTAGGCTATAAGATCTTGCTTTATTCAGCCAGTTTACACATTATAAGGTCGTTATTGCATGTGTACGTTTTACAAACAGAGATGAGCCCTATAAACGTTTTCAGAATGTTGAAAGACCCACCTTGCAAACGTATGCTTCGAATGGCGCACACAAGTCTCATTTCATCTCAAAAGTTTCCTTCTCCCATGCAAATGCGTCTTTCGAAATAACTGTTCTATCTGTGCGAATTCCAACCCCCCTTTCTAAAACTGAAATTATTAGTTTTTCTCTTTTTTACACACGATGATCCTCAGCATCTTTCAGGATCGCACAAACTACCTTCCTTCCTTCTCGCACACATCCAACCATGCTCTCCAAAAGTTGAACGTTTACAAAACTACTTCAAACTTATATAGAGGTGTGGAACGTGCATGGTAATTGTTGATACTGCATATGTAATGTTCTAATCCTAAGAGTTTTTTTTTTTTTTTTTACCCGTTTTGTGATCGATAACTTGGACAATTTGTGTTGGTTTAGACTTATACGCATAACCGTGCATCTAATCTGGTTTGGTTTGTGTTCTAATCAATATATTTACTTTAAATAGGTCGATACCAACTTGCTGTTAGCTTATTTGCTCGGACTGTTCCGTTATTTCCATTGTGGAATTCTAATTAAACCTTTATTCGAAATGTTTTTAGACGGACTTCACAATCGTTTGTAGAGCTATATATACTTATCCTCGTATCATGCAAAAATACTACGTTTCCTTGTTATAGGGCTAAATGTAGCTATAAGGATAACTTTTGCATGCTGTGTAAACATTACTAGGATGGTTTCGAAACTGCTATGGGCGATCTTACAGTAAATGATTGAATCTTGTAATGTAGTTTGATTCAATTTAACTGCTTTTTTAGAAAGACAGAAATGTTCTGTATGTCCGTTGCTAACTGTGGGTTTAATGTGGAAATGGCATGTCATGGTATTATCATTAGGCTATAAGATCTTGCTTTATTCAGCCAGTTTACACATTATAAGGTCGTTATTGCATGTGTACGTTCTACAAACAGACATGAGCCCTATGAACCTTTTCAGAACGTTGAAAGACCCACCTTGCAAACGTATGCTTCGAATGGCGCACACAAGTCTCATTTCATCATAAAAGGTTCCTTCTCCCATGCAAATGCGTCTTTCTAAATAACTGTTCTTTCCGTACGAATTCCAACCTCCTGTCCAAAACAGAAATTGTTAGTTTTTCTCTTTTTTTTTCACACGATGATCCTCAGCATCTTTCAGGAACGCACACACTACCTTCCTCCCTTCTCGCACACATCGAACCATGCTCTCCAAAAGTTGAACGTTTACAAAACTACTTCAAACTTTTACAGAGGTGTGGAACGTGCATGGTAATTGTTGATACTGCATATGTTCTAATCCTAAGATTTTGTTTTTTTTACCCGTTTCTGATCGATAACTGGGACAATTTGTGTTGGTTTAGACTTGTAGGCATAACCGTGCATCTAATCTGGTTTGGTTTGTGTTCTAATCAATATATTTACATTAAATATGTTGATACGAGCTTGCTGTTAGCTTATTTGTTTGGACTGTTCCGTTATTTCCACTATGGAATTCTAATTTAACTTATATTCGAAATGTTTTTAGACGGACTTAATAATCGTTTGTAGAGCTTCTATATATACTTATCCTCGTATCAGGCAAAAATACTACGTTTCCTCGTTACATGGCGAAATGTAGCTGTAAGGATAACTTTTGCATGCTGTGTAAACATTACTAGGATGGTTTCGAAACTGCTAAGTGCGATCTTACAGTAAATAATTGAATCTTGTAATGTAATTTGATTCAGTTTAACTGCTTATTTAAAAAGGCAGATATGTTCTGTATGTCGGCTGCAAACAGTGTGGGTTTAATGTGGACATGGCATGTCATAGTATTAGTTTTAGGCTATAAGATCTTGCTTTATTCGAATGGCGCACACAAGTCTGAATTCCCTGGGTGAATCACATTTCATCACAAAATACTCCTTCTCCCATTCAAATGCGTCTTTCAAAATAACTGTTCTTTCTGTACGAATTCCAACCCCCCTTTCTAAAACAGAAATTATTAGTTTTTCTTTTTTTTTCACACGATGATCCTCAGCATCCCTCAGGAACGCACAAACTACCTTCCTCCCTTCTCGCACTCATCCAACCATGTTATCCAAAAGGTGAACACTTACAAAACTACTTCAAACTTTTACAGAGGTACGTGCATGGTCATTGTTGATACTGCATATGTAATGTTCTAATCCTAAGATTTTTTTTTACCCGTTTTGTGATCGATAACTGGGACAATTAGTGTTGGTTTAGATTTATACCATAACCGTGCATCCAATCTGGTTTGGTTTGTGTTCTAAACATATATTTACTTTAAATAGGTCGATACGAACTTGCTGTTAGCTTATTTGTTCGGACTGTTCCGTTATTTCCATTGTGGAATTCTAATTAAACCTTTATTCGAAATGTTTTTAGACGGACTTAACTAACAATCGTTTGTAGAGCTTCTATATATACTTATCCTCGTATCATGCAAAAATACTACGTTTCCTCGTTACATGGCTAAATGTAGCTATAAGGATACCTTTTGCATGCTGTATAAACATTACTAGGATGGTTTCGAAACTGCTAAGGGCGATCTTACAGTAAATGACTGAATCTTGCAATGTAGTTTGATTCAATTTAACTGCTTTTTTTTTAGAAAGGCAGAAATGTCGGTTGCTAACTGTGGGTTTAATGTGGAAATGGCATGTCATGGTATTAGCATTAGGCTATAAGATCTTGCTTTATTCAGCCAGTTTACACATTATAAGGTCGTTATTGCATGTGTACGTTTTACAAACAGACATGAGCCCTATGAACCTTTTCAGAACGTTGAAAGACCCACCTTGCAAACGTATGCTTCGAATGGCACACACAAGTCTCATTTCATCATAAAAGGTTCCTTCTCCCATGCAAATGCGTCTTTCTAAATAACTATTCTTTCCGTACGAATTCCAACCTCCTGTCCAAAACAGAAATTGTTAGTTTTCCTCCTTTTTTTTTTTTTTTTTTTTTTTTTTTCACACGATGATCCTCAGCATCCCTCAGGAACGCACACACTACATTCCTCCCTTCTCGCACACATCCAACCATGCTCTCCAAAAGTTGAACGTTTACTAAACTACTTCAAACTTTCACAGAGGTGTGGGACGTGCATGGTAATTGTTGATACTGCATATGTAATGTTCTAATCCTAAGAGTTTGTTTTTTTACCCGTTTTGTGATCGATAACTTGGACAATTTGTGTTGGTTTAGACTTGTACGCATAACCGTGCATCTAATCTGGTTTGGTTTGTGTTCTAATCAATATATTTACTTTAAATATGTTGATACGAGCTTGCTGTTAGCTTATTTGTTTGGACTGTTCCGTTACTTCCACTGTGGAATTCTAATTCAACTTTTATTCGAAATATTTTTAGAATATTTGTAGAGCTTCTATATATACTTATCCTCGTATCAGGCAAAAATACTACGTTTCCTCGTTACATGGCTAAATGTAGCTATGAGGATACCTTTTGCATGCTGTATAAACATTACTAGGATGGTTTCGAAACTGCTAAGGGCGATCTTACAGTAAATTATTGAATCTTGCAATGTAGTTGGATTCAGTTTAACTGCTTTTTTAGAAAGGCAGAAATGTTCTGTATGTCGGCTGCTAACTGTGGGTTTAATGTGGAAATGGCATGTCATGGTATTAGCATTAGGCTATAAGATCTTGCTTTATTCAGCCAGTTTACACATTATAAGGTTATTTCATGTGTACGTTTTACAAACAGACATGAGCCCTATAAACCTTTTCAGAACGTTGAAAGACCCACCTTGCAAACGTATGCTTCGAATGGCGCACACAAGTCTCATTTCATCTTAAAATATTCCTTCTCCCATGCAAATGCGTCTTTCGAAATAACTGTTCTATCTGTGCGAATTCCAACTCCCCTTTCAAAAAACTGAAATTATTAGTTTTTCTCTTTTTTACACACGATGATCCTCAGCATCCTTCAGGATCGCACAAACTACCTTCCTCCCTTCTCGCACACATCCAACCATGCTATCCAAAAGTTGAACGTTTACAAAACTACTTCAAACTTTTACAGAGGTGTGGAACGTGCATGGTAATTGTTGATACTGCATATGTAATGTTCTAATCCTAAGAGTTTGTTTTTTTACCCGTTTTGTGATCGATAACTGGGACAATTTGTGTTGGTTTAGACTTGTACGCATAACCGTGCATCTAATCTGGTTTGGTTTGTGTTCTAATCAATATATTTACATTAAATATGTTGATACGAGCTTGCTGTTAGCTTATTTGTTTGGACTGTTCCGTTATTTCCACCGTGGAATTCTAATTTAACTTTTATTCGAAATATTTTTAGACGGACTTAACAATCGTTTGTAGAGCTTCTATATATACTTATCCTCGTATCAGGCAAAAATACTACGTTTCCTCGTTACATGGCTAAATGTAGCTATAAGGATAACTTTTGCATGCTGTGTAAACATTACTAGGATGGTTTCGAAACTGCTAAGGGCGATCTTACAGTAAAGGATTGAATATTGTAATGCAGTTTGGTTCAATTTAACTGCTTTTTTTTTTTTTTTTTTTTTTTTTTTTTTTTTTTTTTTTTTTTTTTTTTTTTTTTTTTTTTTTTTTTTTTTAGAAAGGCAGAACTGTTCTGTATGTCGGCTGCAAACAGTGTGGGTTTAATGTGGAAATGGCATGTCATGGTACTAGTAGTAGGCTATAAGATCTTGCTTTATTCGAATGGCGCACACAAGTCTGATTTCCTCAGGTGAATCTCATATCATCTCAAAATGCCCCTTCTTTCATTCAAATGCGTCTTTCTAAATAACTGTTCTTTCCGTAAGAATTCCAACCCCCCTTTCTAAAACAGAAATTATAAGTTTTTCTCTTTTTTTTTCACACGATGATCCTCAGCATCCTTCAGGAACGCACAGACTACCTTCCTCCCTTCTCGCACACATCCAACCATGCTATCCAAAAGGTGAACGTTTACAAAACTACTTCAAACTTTGGAGGGGTGGAACGTGCATGGTCATTTTTGATACTACATATGGAATGTTCTAATCCTAAGATTTTTTTTACCCGTTTTGTGATCGATAACTGGGACAATTTGTGTTGGTTTAGACTTGTAGGCATAACCGTGCATCTAATCTGGTTTGGTTTGTGTTCTAATCAATATATTTACATTAAATATGTTGATACGAGCTTGCTGTTAGCTTATTTGTTTGGACTGTTCCGTTATTTCCATTGTGGAATTCTAATTAGACCTTTATTCGAAATATTTTTAGACGGACTTAACAATCGTTTGTAGAGCTTCTATATATACTTATCCTCGTTTATGCAAAAATACTACGTTTCCTCGTTACATTGCTAAATGTAGCTATGAGGACAACTTATGCATGCTGTGTAAACATTACTAGTATGGTTTCGAAACTGCTAAGGGCGATCATACAGTAAATTTTTGATTCAGTTTAACTGCTTTTTTAGAAAGGCAGAAATGTTCTGTATATCGGCTGCTAACAGCGTGGGTTTATTAGGCTATAAGATCTTGCTTTATTCAGCCAGTTTACACGTTATAAGGGCGTTATTGCATGTGTACGTTTTAGTCCTTACATTTCCCCTTAATAAGGAAAACAATCAATGGTTGAGGTATGTATTAATATAAAGGTCTGTCGTATTTAAGTAAACAGGGTTCATTGTTGACCATTTGCTCTGCACGTAAATGTACTTTTTTAATGGAAAGCTTTACGATACTTGGTTACTAGAGAATTTATAAACGCAGAGGTAGACTCTCAAGTCTTCCTCCACATTATTATCACACGCATTAATGTTCATTCATCCACTGCACCGAATGATTTTTTTCATTTTCTGCACTTTTTCATTTTCTCAACACTTCCTAACCACACGAATGTATTATGTAAATTGCATCGAGTTCTGTCCGGGAAAGTGCATGTTTTAGAATAAGGTTTAGAATATATGTGCTTAGTTGATATCGGCAAAGGATTACATCACATCTCGTTTGATCTCCATTTTATTAGCATTTATAGAAATCGGCGTATCGTATGTATTTGTATCAACATATTAGTTTTTGGTTTCCTTAATCCTCATCACTATGCGCTTCCACACTTCCTTTCGATATATCTCTGCAACTATATGATTTCATCATCCCGATCATCATCATCATCATCATCATCATCATCATCATCATCATCATCATCATCATCATCATCATCATCATCATCATCATCATCATCATCATCATCGATATTGCAAGGACCAAAGTCTTGTCAAAACGTCAAGGAACATAATAACATATTGCTTCTGAAATGTTATAACTCAATGCTTTACATTTTGTTGAACGCAAACATTATGTAGCACGTATATATATATTAGTTATTCTATTTCCGAATGATATTGACTGTAATTAATTCCATGCAAATATTCTGTTTATATTTATACGTTTTCAGTGAAACAAAGGGTGTTTTACCTTTATTGTATGTGTACGAATGCGATGAATTTTCTGCCATGTACTGATCTTCATCTGTACTTCTTTTCTTTTCCCGCTTATCACCATTACATAATTCGTTTGGTTGTATATTTACATTTTTGACGAACGCTGAAAAATGAAAGTTAATAGTATCTGACCTTCGTATTAAGAAAGAGGAAAAAGAAAAATGAATTTGCGATTCTGTCCTTTGGAACAAAGGGTGATGAACGTGCCTTTGTATAACGGGATGGCATTAGAAGTCATTAATATCCACTGATGAAAGGATTTGTTTTAGACCATATCATGAGTATTATATTTTATTTGATGGGTTGGCAGCTGGTACACGTTTTATACATGTAAAAATACGTTTTACGTCCATAAATATTTACTGGTAAATCCATAATCTTCCCTTTTTCTTTTGACTTGAGATTTCGTTTTCTATGAGGAGAGATACGTTGTTTTGGAGGGTAACTTAAACTTGCGGGTATTATCTATTATCTAGTTTACATCACGTGCTAAGAAAGGATCTCAACAAAGTATCATAAAGATTGGGCTGTTCTAAACTACATTTATATACATTTCCGCAATTATAACCCTTTTTCTTTGTAGTAGAAGTAATGGAAAATTCTGATCTAAATCTTTTAAATGACTATAATATTTTGCGTATATGGAAAGGAGTGAGATTCTGATTCTGGTGAATGTATCGGCCTGTAGTGAGATGGTAATAAGTCATTATTGCCAGCCGATAAAAGTACAAATAACCTTTCGCTATTCCATCGAAGCTTCCGTTTACTGTGATTGTGTGGATTGACTTAAAAGTTACAGGTTTCATATTTCATGTAAGATAACGTATTATGATATAGATATTATACATCATGAGACCCAAATATCCCCGTTACCTAACCCGCCATTATTACTTTTTTTTTTTTTTTTTTTTTTGTCACTTGAAACCGAAAACGGGAAAGTTCTTTGGCTATGTGGAGAAATGGCATTTAATATATTGTATGCGGTTCTGATTTCGACTCTTGTTTTCCCGTGATGAATGGCAGTATAAGTCATCAATATCAGATGATGGAAGATAAACTAGTACATGTGAATTGCTGGGCGTTATAGTGTTGGTTAAGAAAATATAGAAGTTCCCCCTTTTATTTTGAATTTTGATTACGTTTTCTGTGTTTGATGAGTTAGTACGGGGTAACTATTATAGACTCGATAACAACTGTACCTCGTAAGTTTATCATAATATTGTAAAGTATGAAATTGGTGTTGTGATATGAACACACAAGGAAAACTTTTTTCGAATTGAGTTAAAGACTTAATGAACTAGTAATCGACATCCTGTATAAATCTTGTTTGATATTATGCATTTAACTAAGTCGACATGTGAATCAAGCCTACATGTATGAAATTAGAACATAAATACACAATAATGGTTTATGTGATGTCTGTGGAGTTAATGTGAACGAATATTCAATTCAATTAAGAGCTTTTAGGAATCAAAATGGGTATTTAGTACAGATACAGTGTTCATATGTGGTTATTTGAAAAATGGATGGCTACAGACATGAAATTCAAGGTCCAATAATCTACATACAAAAAGTTAATGAAAGAACATACCTTAAGACGAGTGAGCAATATATTTTGAATCTTTGCTATTTTCACTTTGCCTGCGCGTTGTAAGGAATCTGAATCACCGAAAAAAATCATAAATGAATAAATTCAGTTAGTGATTTTGCAGATATACCTGACTGCATGAAATATTATTTCCCCTGATATTAGTGCATTGCAAAAGGAAGGGGTGGATATAAGAGTAAATTCCATGGAATAACGATACCGAAGTCCATGCGATATCGTAAAATTAATTACAAAGTTATTTACAGCTAATATAGTCATAATTTATACCAAACCTTACTTAATGTGAACGAAAAAGATAAATATCTTCTAAATATGTTATAAATCGATCGATTGTAAAGTAGTTCACATGCGACCATTTTGTTAAAGAATGTATGTTTATAAATCAACTTTGCGCAAGGAATAAAAGCAAACATTGTGAAAATGTTTAGCTGAACACAATATCAATTAATATCAGTGAAATAGTTTACACATTGAAAATACAGGGGAAGGGAAGAGCGTTAGAGTATAAATAAGGGAAGGAAATGTATGAGAGGAGAGAAAAGAGAGGAGAGAGGAGGAAGAAAGGGAGGAGAGATGAGATATGAAAGATGAAAGAAGAAAAAAAGGAAAGGGGGGAAGAGGAGAGAGGATGGATGCGGAATTATTGAGGGAAAACAAGAGAGGAGAGAAGAGAAAGGGCAAGAAGGAAGAGAGGAGAGAAAGAGAGAGAATGAGAGAGAGGAGGGAGAGAGAGAGAGAATGAGAGAGAGGAGGGAGAGAGAGAGAGAATGAGAGAGAGGATGGAGAGAGAGAGAGAATGAGAGAGAGGAGGGAGAGAGAGAGAGAGAATGAGAGAGAGGAGGGAGAGAGAGAGAGAGAATGAGAGAGAGAGGGAGAGAGAGAGAGAGAATGAGAGAGAGGGAGAGAGAGAGAGAATAAGAGAGAGAGAGAATGAGAGAGAGAATGAGAGAGAGAGAGAGAGAAAGAGAGAGAAAGAGAGAGAAAGAGAGAGAAAGAGAGAGAAAGAGAGAGAAAGAGAGAGAAGAGAGAGAATGAGAGAGAGAGAGAGAGAGAGAGAGAGAGAGAGAGAGAGAGAGAGAGAGAGAGAGAGAGAGAGAGAGAGAGAGAGAGAGAGAGAGTGAGAGAGAGAATGAGAGAGAGAGAGAGAATGAGAGAGAGAGAGAATGAGAGAGAGAGAGAATGAGAGAGAGAATGAGAAAATGAGAGAGAGAGAGAGAATGAGAGAGAGAGAGAGGATGAGAGAGACAGAGAAAATGAGAGAGAGAGAGAGAGAAAGAGAGAGAGAGAGAGAGAGAGAGAGAGAGAGAGAGAGAGAGAGAGAGAGAGAGAGAGAGAGAGAGAGAGAGAGAGAGAGAGAGAGAGAATGAGAGAGAGAGAGAATGAGAGAGAGAGAGAGAGAATGAGAGAGAGAGAGAGAGAGAGAGAGAGAGAGAGAGAGAGAGAGAGAGAGAATGAGAGAGAGTGAGAGAGAGAGAATAAGAGAGAGAGAGAGAATAAGAGAGAGAGAGAATAAGAGAGAGAGAGAATAAGAGAGAGAGAATAAGAGAGAGAGAGAATAAGAGAGAGAGAGAATAAGAGAGAGAGAGAATAAGAGAGAGAGAGAATAAGAGAGAGAGAGAATAAGAGAGAGAGAGAATAAGAGAGAGAGAGAATAAGAGAGAGAGAGAGAGGATGAGAGAGAGAGAGGATGAGAGAGAGAGAGAGAGAGAGAGAGAGAGAGAGAGAGAGAGAGAGAGAGAGAGAGAGAGAGAGAGAGAGAGAGAGAGAGAGAGAGAGAGAATGAGAGAGAGAGAGAGAATGGAGGGAGAAAGAGAGAGAGAGAGAGAGAGAGAGAGAGAGAGAGAGAGAGAGAGAGAGAGAGAGAGAGAGAGAGAGAGAGAGAGAGAGGAGGGAGAGAGAGAGAGAGAGGAGGGAGAGAGAGAGAGAGGAGGGAGAGAGAGAGAGAGAGGAGGGAGAGAGAGAGAGAGAGGAGGGAGAGAGAGAGAGAGAGGAGGGAGAGAGAGAGAGAGAGAAGGAGAGAGAAGAGAGAGAGAGGAGAGAGAAGAGAGAGAGAGAAGGAGAGAGAAGAGAGAGAGAGAAGGAGAGAGAAGAGAGAGAGAGAAGGAGAGAGAAGAGAGAGAGAGAGAGAGAGAGAGAGAGAGAGAGAGAGAGAGAGAGAGAGAGAGAGAGAGAGAGAGAGAGAAAGAGAGAGAAAGAGAGAGAAAGAGAGAGAAAGAGAGAGAAAGAGAGAGAGAGAGAGGGGGGGAGAGAGAGAGAGAGAGGGGGAGAGAAAATAGCATGAAGGGCAATGAAATAGAAAGGCTTATCTTAATCTTCTGTGACGAATTTCATGAAATACTGTGATTTTTTTAGTATTGTAATATAAAACTCACAATTACATTTACTTCCGTAATACAAATATCCGTTATTTTTGCATAATATAAGAAGAAACTTTTATATGATATAAGAAAGAAATTTTGCATGATATAAGAAGGAACTCTTGTATGATAAGAAGGAACTTGAAAGCCTACATGAAAAAAGGCTTTAAACAGCTGAGACTCTTTCGTGCAGAACGCAAGAAATTCATCGGTGAAATGTGTTACAGATAAATAGTATGGAAAAATAAAAACAAAAACAAAAAATAGTGTGTATACTTAAAGTGCGTACGTGTGGATTGTGCAATTGTGGTCATAAATCTCAATTCGCTTATGGTGATACTGTTAAACATATAACTTCAAGATGTACAAGAGTTGGTTTCTGAAATCCTTCTTACATGACAAGCCCCTAATTCGGCAACTCGTTCAATATTCCTTCAACCTAAAACGGCTTAAAATGTAAACGAATGAAAGGGAAAGAAATTGAAAACATATTTTACCAAGCGGATTTTCTGGAAGGGACACGAGCGTACGCATAAAATCATGAACTCAAAAGGCCCTTCCCTCCTATCTCGACGCACAATTTCTCCCAGATTTCGAGGAGGAGAGTTGGGGGGGGAGGGAGAGGGGAGAGGGGAAGAAAGAAGAGGGCTCACAGGGGGTTGAGGAGGAGGGGGTGGGGGAACGATGAAGATGGGAGTGAGGAGAGGGGAGGGGAAGAAAGAAGAGGGGTCGCATGGGGAAGAGGGATGGGGAAGATGAGAGTGGAGAATGGGGGTAGAGGAGTAGGATGAAGGAAGGAGGTGGGGGAAGGATGTAAACAGGAGTGGAGAGAGAGAGAGAGAGAGAAGAGAGGGAAAAGGCAAGGGGCTAGAGGGAACAGGGAAGAGGGGACGCAGGAAGAGAGGGGAGAGACGTTGCAGGGGAAGAGGAAAGAAGAAAGAGGAGAGGGAGAAGAGGCGTTGCAGAGGAAGAGGGAAGGAGAAACAGAAGAGAGGGAAGAGGGAACAGGGATCGCACTATACAGTACTAAAGCCTGATACTGTTGCTATAACCATAGAGAGAGAGAGAGAAAGAGATCAGAGAAGAGTGCCATACAACAGCCTGAAAGTCTTTTAGATTATCATGAAATATCCGAGGTAAGAAAGAATGTTCAACTGTAATTATATAATTAATAAAGTCATAAGATACTATATATTTGATTTATAGAACAAAAGGGCTGTAAATATTGGAGATCAAACTAGAAATTAGAGATAAATAGTATGTCTTCTTCACAGCTGGAGGCTGGCACCTGGCACTGAACAACATCCAGATGTGTCTCTCTCATTATTATTAAGAATTGAAAACCCATTCAAAGCGTAAGTGTTCTTAACATTTATAATTGTATACTATTGAAATGATGTTTAGTCAAAATTTACTAGAATGTGCATACAATTACTCAGATCATGTATAATAACATAAATGCTATACGTAATTTGTTTGTTTGCAAGATATATTTTGTTCTTTTACGAAATACTTATTTAGATTTATAACCTTATATTGTTTATCATTCCTAAACTAGAATATTGTTTCTTTTCTAGGAATGGGTTTAATTTTTAGTTTATTATAATGTTTATTTTTTTGTTTATTGTTTAGTTTATTTTTTTTAGTTTATATTTTTAGTTTTTTTAATGGTTTTGCTGAAGATTGGGATTTATTGGTTCCTGGTGCTGTGCACAATAATAGGAAAGAAAATATCTCTTGGGAGCCCAGGAGATGGATGAAAAGAAAAGAAGACAGCTGAGAAGACCAACTAGTGACAAGTTGGAGTAGCTGAATATTTTGGTAAAAGTATGTTTATATTATTGTAAAAGTGTAATGATTTATGATTCCTAATGTTAACTAAAATTTGTAAGCTTATTAAGTGTTTTGATATTACCCTTTCTCTCAGTTACCTCTAAGGTTGAAATTAGATCATAATACCCTGTATGATTAATCTTCTTTTATGGTGTGTGTTCTAAAGGTAAATTTTGGAGAAACCACACCTAGGAAATAACAGATAGTGCCCATCTGGATAAAATATTTGAGTAGTTCTCAGAGGGGCGCAATATAGCACGGGGAGAGGGAGAGGGAGATGTGGAGTCGAGGGAAAGGAGACTGAGTTGAAGACTCAAAATTCCGCAGAGGTACTTCACATCCCTGAATAAAGTAGACGAAATAAAAAAATAAAAAATACGAGGACGCCTTCTCTCTCCTCCGCCGGGAAGCCGATCAAGATGCATTTGAAGTCCGTCATTAGTTGGATCAAATACGATTAAATACAGATTCCTGCGCCCTGTCTACACCCGGGCCTGCAATTTAACAAATGGAATTCAGTTTACTCTTGGGGGTTTTAGAGTTGTAGAGGAGATACTCGCCTGCCCTACGCGACATGCCATAAGGGCGATTTTCAGGAGACCCAGCGTACGGATGTGAATGTTACGGTGTCGTCGGGGTTGAGTGACAGGCCGACCTTATGAGCTGACGAATTATACGGATTTTTTTTTTTTTTTTTTTTTTTTTTTTTTTTTACTTTCCTCCGTTCATATTTTTTTTTTTTTTTGTCATGTTAAATGAAGGATTATTCCCAGATCGTTTAGAGGGAGAGGGAGAGGGAAAGGGAAAGGGAGAGGGAGAGGAAGAAGGAGAGGGAGAGGGAGAGGGAGAGGGAAAGGGAAAGGGAAAGGGAGAAGGAGAAGAAGGAAAATGAGAAGGTCAGGAACAGGTATAATGGGAGGGAGAAAGATAAGAAGAAGAAAAGAAGATGAAGTAAAAGGAGGAAGAGAGACAAGAAGGAGATGAAAATGGAAATATAAAGACATTAGAAGAAGGATAGGAAGAGGGAGAAAGAGAGAGAGAGACGGGAAAGGGAGAGGGAGAAGAGGTAGAGGAGGAAAACAGAAAGAGATAAAAAAAAGAGAGTTAGAGAGGTCGAAAAAATAAAGATCGAGTAAAAATATCTTAAAAAAAAAAAGCAAAGGAAATAGAAGCATAGGTAGAACAAGAAACGCTAATAAAAGAAGAACAAACAAAAGAGGAACCGGTAATTCTCAAAGAGCCCACCCTAGCATGTGCTTCGTTGGGCGTCCTTTGTCGCTCTCGCCGCGTAGCCGTTGGATTAGGAAAGACAGACCGCCTGATCTCCATATACCTCCTATCCACAAAACCGTTTTAGTCTCAAAGAGGATGAAGATAAGAGATAGAGAGAGAAGATAAAGATAGAGATAAAGAGAAGAGGACGGAGGGGATAATCACCTTTAAATTTCCTTCTGTGCCTAGGGGTTTGTGGTAACAGGATTTGGATGAGACCGTATTCATAGACTAACCGACCTGGACGCAGTGTTGCCAGATCGTGAATGGCTGCGTCTCGTGGGGGTTGAGGCGAGATTTACCCCGCGAGTGTGTGGA
>NC_061820.1:39798224-39808224 GCF_019202785.1 Penaeus chinensis | reverse complement strand
GAGGAGAGAGGGAGAGAGGGAGAGAGGGAGAGAGGGAGAGAGAGAGAGAGAGAGAGAGAGAGAGAGAGAGAGAGAGAGAGAGAGAGAGAGAGAGAGAGAGAGAGAGAGAGAGAGAGAGAGAGAAGAGAGAAAGTAAGAGACAAATAAAACCCAAATGAAAACGAGGGTGAGGATACGAATGAGAATCAAAGTGAAGAAGGGAAAAGCGAGGGGAAAAATATAAGAATAAGATTGAAAATGAGAAAGCGAGAGAGCGAAAACGAGGGTGAAAATGAGAGTAAGAGAAAAGGCAACCGAATATCATTTGACAACCAAGAATAGGAGAAAGACAAAGAGAAAGAGAGTCATAAGACACACGCAAATATAGATAAAAAAACGTGGAAAGTGACGTAGATATTCGTTTAGTCACAATGTTCGTTGTTAAATGATGTTAACGACTGAACAAGTACACGACCACAGTTTTATGTCTCCGCAAATGAGAGCGAGTGAGAGCGAGAGTAAGTGAAGGTGAGGGTGAGTGAATGAGAGTGAAGGTGAGGGTGAGAAACCAGAAAGAAAATAAGAAAGAAAAGAGAAAATGTTAATGAATGGAAAGGCAGAAAAAGGGAAGAAATTTCATTGGACGATATCATACGTGTTTTACTTTAGAAAGGATTGAGAAAGGTGTTGAATTTTGCAAGACCTTTTTCTTTTAAGAGGAAAGCGAGTACATAATTTAAGAGGAAACCGAGTCAAGTTATATATATCGGTATCATCATCATCATCATCATCATCATCATCATCATCATCATCATCATCATCATCATCATCATCATCATCATCATCATCATCATCATCATCATCATTACCATAGTAACCTTTTATCATAATTATCATATAACTATCATTATAACTTTACTTATAGGCACAATAAATTTGAAAAAGAATGATAGAATGAAAAAAACAAAACAAACAAGCATGAAAATAAATCACAAAAGACAGCTTTAGCGAAGACAAAACATATTCATCATTCGTAAGACATTCGTAATCGAGAGGCCGCGTAAGAGCTTCACTACGTGTAAAAGGCATGGGAATGTCAGCCTTATCGATGCTTTGAGCCGCAGATCCTGTGTGGATAGAGTCACTGTTTTGAGTTTACTAGTATTATTATTATCAGTATCTTTATCATTGTCACTATTATTATTATTATCATTATTATTATTATTGTTATTATTATTATTATTATTATTATTATTATTATTATTATTATTATTATTGCTATAATCATCATTATCATTATCATTACTACTATTATCATTATCATTATCATTACTACTATTATCATTATCATTGTTATTATTCTTATAATTATCATTATTATTATGAATGCTATTTATGTTCTTGAAATAATTCACTATAACTGTTCTCAGTTTTTTTGACATTTTACGTGAAGTGTCCTGAAAATGTAAAAGAAATGGAAATGAGTATTCTCTTCATCTACTTCCCTTTATTATTCTGTATGATAATCGAAATAAGTTGCATTACCTTTCATTCATTAATTTACATATAGCACGTAACAATATAATGATTTCCTGGTTAACAATTTTTTTTTAAAATATTTATATTTATATGTGTTACAAGATTTCCGTGCCCTTTTTCCCAGAAGACTCCTTTTAATTATAAACGTCACTGATATAAAGGAACAGTTCAAGTTGACGGTCCTCCCCTTTTGTTGACTTAGTGTTCCTCTCCACATACTGTGACAACTCTGTGTGACGTTATACTAGCCTCTTATATTAGATCTTATTATGAAAGGAATGAATGTACCTGACTACTGTACTCTATTTTTCCCTGTTTTTAACATTGTGTCTCTGTGTACTCTAGCTTACCTTGCTCTGAAGAAGCTTATGAGTTTATCCAGTGCAGCTCATTTTTTTTTCTCTAAATAATCTCATTATTTTCCACTGATGTACCCAACGTATTTCTTTACCCTTTTTTAACCTTCACAAACACACACACACACACACACACACACACACACACACACACACACACACACACACACACACACACACACACACACACACACACACACACACAAAACACCGCAGGTAATAATCTTTTTTGTTTGTCATTGTTTTCCAGGCTTGATATAACCCGCCCTCTACCCTTCTCTCAAGTCAATTGTATCTTTCCACTTCACTGAAATTAATATACACTCGCCCCGCTCTCCTATTACTGAGTACACAAAGGTATGTTCTCCCTCGGTACTGTATATGATTCAATATTTTCCCTTTCTTGTACTCTTTATCATAGTGTAGCTCCTCTCTCGTATACAGACAGATCCTTGTCAGTCAGTATTGTCTGGGTGGTTTGATATTCACCATTTTATGAAATATTTCGAGCGATATCTATGTATTCATATTATATAAATGTTTCACCAGTTCATTTACTTGCGTCACCCCAGTACTAAATCACCGTGGAATAATCCAGAGTAATTTATAAGCTTGCATAATTCTGCAGTTAACATGTCAGAGTGTATATCCGTTCACTGTATATCACCACGTAACCGCCTGAGGTATTAATCTTTTTATCTCTCCTTACTGACGTTGATAACAAGTATTCTTATTTAAGATATCTCAGCGAGTACACTGACACTATTCCGCAATTCAGAGGGTACCAAAAACACTCGAGCCAATTTAGAATATATTACCTCTGTTAATTATTGTTCATGGGGACATAAACCTCATGCCTTCTTATCAGTACGTACGTAGTAATTTAAACCTGCGGTCACCAAACAGTGTATTTGTCATATTCAGTTAATCACAAAGACATTATGGTTATTATTATTATTATTATTATTATTTTTATTATTATTATTATATTATTATTATTATTATTATTATTATTATTATTATTATTATTATTATTATTATTATTATTATTATTATTATCATTATCATTATCATTATCATTATTATTTTTTTTCCCACTGACTTGCCTTCTAGCATTTACAGTAATAGTTTCAAAGCCTCTCCAATCTGACATTATCTGTCCATTTCCACATCCTAGTGTAGTCTATCCATCCTGTTACAGTCTATCCCTTCTGACGTAGTCTTAGCATCCTACACCAGTTCATTATTCTGACATAGTCTTCCCATCTTAGAAAAAATGAAAAATTACCCATCATGGTAGTCAATCTATAGTTTATATTTTTTCCAACGCAACATACTTTCTCCATCGTATTATATCTATCTACCACGGAATAGCTTATCCATTCTGATACAGTATATCCTTCTTAAATTAGTCCTTTATATTGGTGTAACACATTTCTCATTGAACAGTTCCTCTCCTGAAATATTCTGCTTTCCATTCTGCTTTGCTCTATCGATTCTAGAAATGTTATCTATCCTGACACAGTCTATCCATCTTAAAAAAGTTCTCATTCTGATATAGTTTGGCTAGATATAATATGTCCCTTAGAGCGACTATAATATGGTATAGTCATCCTGGTATAGTCTCCTCTAACTGGTATAATCAGTATGGGTCAACCTTCTGAGAATTATCCCTTATCCTTGCATACTCTCTCGATCCTAGAGTTTATCCTTGAACAGATCCCTCAGTCTATCCTAGAAGAACCTCCTATCCTACCACGCTCTATCCTGTAATAGTAATTTATCCATCCAAATAGAGTATCCATCCTGGCATAGCCTATCCATCCTGTTACAGACTATCAATCCTAGCAATTACCCATCCGGTTAGATTGTTAAAGTCTGTCCATCCTAAAACGGTTCCCTATCCTGGCATAGTCTATCCATCCAGTAATAGTCTATCCATCTTGGTCATAGTCTATCCATTCTACTAAAGTTTTCTATCCTAGTCATAGCCTATCCATCCTGTTATAGTCTATCCATCCTAGAACAGTTCCCCATCCTAGCATTGTCTATCCATCCTGTTATAGTCTATCAATCCTAGCATTGTCTATCCATCCTAGCATTGTCTATCCATCCTGTTATAGTCTATCCATCCTAGCATTGTCTATCCATCTTAGCATTGTCTATCCATCCTGTTATAGTCTATCCATCCTAGCATTGTCTATCCATCCTAGCATTATCTATCCATCCTGTTATAGTCTATCCATCCTGTCAAAGTCTATCCATCCTAGAAAAGTTCCCCATCCTAGCATTGTCTATCCATCCTGTTATAGTCTATCCATCCTAGAATTATCTATCCATCCTGTTATAGTCTATCCATCCTAGAACAGTTCCCCATCCTAGCATTGTATATCCATCCTGTTATAGTCTATCCATCCTAGCATTATCTATCCATCCTGTTTTAGTCTATCCATCCTGTTAGAGTCTATCCATCCTAGCATTGTCTATCCATCCTGGCATAGTCTATCCATCCTGGTCATAGTCTATCCATCCTGTTATAGCCTATCTATCCTAGAACAGATCCCTTTCCTGGCATAGTCTATCCACCCAGTTAAAGTCTATCCATCCTGTTATAGCCTATCCATCCTAGATCAGTTCCCTATCCTGGTCATAGTCTATCCATCCAGTTAAAGTCTATCCATCCTGTTATAGCCTATCTTTCCTAGAATAGATCCCTTTCCTGGCATAGTCTATCCATCCAGTTAAAGTCTATCCATCCTGCTATAGTCTATCCATCCTAGATCAGTTCCCTATCCTGGTTATAGTCTATCCATCCAGTTAAAGTCTATCCATCCTGTTATAGTCTATACATCCTAGATCAGTTCCCTATCCTGGTCATAGTCTATCCATCCAGTTAAAGTCTATCCATCCTGTTATAGCCTATCCATCCTAGATCAGTTCCCTATCCTGGTCATAGTCTATCCATCCAGTTAAAGTCTATCCATCCTGTTATAGCCTATCCATCCTAGATCAGTTCCCTATCCTGGTCATAGTCTATCCATCCAGTTAAAGTCTATCCATCCTGTTATAGCCTATCTATCCTAGAATAGATCCCTTTCCTGGCATAGTCTATCCATCCAGTTAAAGTTTATCCATCCTGTTATAGTCTATCCATCCTAGATCAGTTCCCTATCCTGGTTATAGTCTATCCATCCAGTTAAAGTCTATCCATCCTGTTATAGCCTATCTATCCTAGAACAGATCCCTTTCCTGACATAGTCTATCCATCCAGTTAAAGTCTATCCATCCTGTTATAGTCTATCCATCCTAGAACCGTTCCCCCTCCTGGCATAGTCTATCCACCCTGTTATAGTCTATGCATCCTGTTATAGTCTATCCACCCTGTTATAGTCTATCCATCCTAGAACAGTTCCCCCTTCTGGCATAGTCTATCCATCCTGTTGTAGTCTATCCATCCTAGAAAAGTTCCCTATCCTGGCATAGCCTATCCATTCAGTTAAAGTCTATCCATCCTGTTATAGACTATCCATCCTAGAAATGTTCCCTATCCTGGTCATAGTCTATCCATCCAGTTAAAGTCTATCCATCCTGTTATATCCTATCTATCCTAGAACAGATCCCTTTCCTGGCATAGTCTATCCATCCAGTTAAAGTCTATCCATCCTGTTATAGCCTTTCCATCCTAGATCAGTTCCCTATCCTGGGCATAGTCCATCCATCCAGTTAAAGTCTATCCATCCTGTTATAGTCTATCCATCCTAGAACCGTTCCCCCTCCTGGCATAGTCTATCCATCCTGGTCATAGTCTATCCACGCTGTTATAGTCTATGCATCCTGTTATAGTCTATCCATCCTGTTATAGTCTATCCATCCTTGAACAGTTCCCCCTCCTGGCATAGTCTATCCATCCTGTTTTAGCCTTTCCATCCTAGATCAGTTCCCTATCCTGGGCATAGTCTATCCATCCTGTTTTAGTCTATCCATCCTGTTATAGTCTATCCATCCTAGAACCGTTCCCCCTCCTGGCATAGTCTATCCATCCTGGTCATAGTCTATCCACCCTGTTATAGTCTATCCATCCTAGAACAGTTCCCCATCCTGACATATCTATCCTAACATATTTTCTCCATGCTAACAGTATCCATCATGAACAATATCGCAACTTACCAAAGCCTGTCTATCCCGTTTATTAAGAAAGTCTATCCACCCTGGAACATTATCCCCTCCTACCTTAGTCTATCCATCCTGTACCAGAATAGTCTGTTCATATGTTCATTATCTATTCATAAAATGAAAGATTATCGATCTAAGAACATAACTGATACATCATATAACAGCAAAATATCCTGACACCATTTATCCACACTGATATAGTTCAATTATTCAGCCTTTTACAGTCTATCCGTTATATTGCAGATTATCCGTCTATCCGTCGTAGTTTCGCACCCTGACATAGTGTATCCATCCTACTCTAATCTGTCCATCGTGATAGTATATTCATCCTGACAGGGTTTCTCTATCCTTAGACAAATCCTCGTTCTCGTTTTTTTTTTCTCGCTTTCATTCTTTGTATCTATCGTAGATTATCTACCCATTCCTAGCTTTAACTATCCATTCTAAAACAGTTTACACTTTTATCATAGTCTGTCCATTTTGCCATTGTCCAAGACACACAGAATTCTATACATAATTATTTAACGTGACTTGTCCATGTTTCACCAATCAGATATCGTCTACTTAATTGATTATATATTTACCTCTCATATCATGTTGCTATAATCTTCCTACATTGGGATAATAAACTATGTATTTTATTATTATTATTATTATTATTATTATTATTATTATTATTATTATTATATATATATATAGATATAGATATTTTTATACTCTCTTACAGCCCCTCCTTCCTCAAACAGACGTCAATTCTGACAATTAATCAATTCTTATCTAACTTCCCTTCCTGCCCACCCCGCCCATTCTGAGAGTTTACCGCTCTTATTATAATTGTACCCATGATATACCCCTCTGACAATGTAATCCGTCTATCCTACATCGTCTCTATATCTTATTATCTGATTTGTTAGATATATTTATCGAGTAGTTTATCTATATATTCATATTTGCTTATGCATATTTATCTGTATATCTATTCATTCATATATACTTATCGATGCTAATTCGTCCGTTTATTTATCTGTCTAATTTTATTTATTATTTGTTCATTTGGTTTTGTTCTGTCTTGTTTTCGATTCTCCATCCAAGTGTATTATTTACTGAATATCTCTTCTGTAAGCCCTAGTGTAGCTTTCCAAAGTAGGTATAGAATAATGGCATTATTTCCTCCAAAATACGGTATATTTTCCATGTCTTGGTATTTATATGTATATATATATATATATATATATATATATATATATATATATATATTACATCCTGGTAACCCGTTTCATTGCTATAGTGTCTACGTATTAGTAACTGCCTTTTATTATAATATTAACAAAACAAACAAGCATTGCTATAGTCTTCCTTTCAGAAACACCCATGTCGCTTATTCATCGCCTGCTATTTTTCCTTCAAAACACTCGCAAAAATGCAATGAATACTCCACTGTGGTATTTATATTTCATTGGCAATTTGCGGGGATTTTCAGCGTGGGTCAGAATCTCTTTTGTCGAGGCAATTTTGCTGAACAAGAAAAGGCTAAATGATTCTGAATGCATTCGTTAGCAACAGTCCAGTACGGATGATTTAGTTTGCAAAGCCGTTCAGTGCTCGGGTTTTTAATCTGTGAGGCCTTTGGGACACGTACGTACGCACAATTGCAATACATACAGGCAGATGCATACACGCAAGCACATACCCTCACGCAAGCACGCACGCACACATGAGTATTTTTCTCTCCGATCTCGTTCTTCTGTCCTATTTCCCCTTCACTCTCCCTCTCCTCTCTAACCCTTCCTCCTTCCCTCCGTGTTTTCCTTCCACCTTCTCTCGCTCTCTCTCTCCCTCCTTCCCTCTCTCTTTTCTTCTCTTCTTCCCTTTCTTTCCCTCCCTCCCACTCCATCTCTCTTGTCCTCCCTCTCACTCCCTCCTTCCATCTCTCTCTTACTTCCTCCCTCCCACTTCCTATCTCTCTGCCTCTCTCATTCATCCTCATTCCCTGTCTCTTTCCCTCCCTCTCTCCGTCTCGACCCCTCCCACCTTACCTCCCTCTCCCACTCTCTCTTACCATCCCTCTCCTTCCCTCATCCTCTCTCTCACTCCCCCTTTTTTCTCTCTCGCTTTCCCCCCTTCCCTCCCTTCCTCTCCCTCTCTGCCTTTAATTCCCTCCTTCCTTCCCTCCTTTCCCTCTTTTTCCTTCACCCTTTCTTCCCTCCTTCCTTCCCTCCTTTCCCCCTTTTTCCTTCACCCTTTCTTCCCTCCTTTCCCTCTTTTTCCTTCACCCTTTCTTCCCTCCTTCCGTTCCCTACTCCTCATCACGCGTCCAAATAGCTTGCTTCTCATACATTAAATAGATTTTTAACCCTCGAAAGACATACAGCTTTCATGGTGATTAGTATCTATTGTTCGTTATCTATCGTTTGCCTGGCATGGGGTATTTTTTTTATTTTAAATGCAAAATAAAACAAAATTAATACCTTTTACGTACTTGTCAGGAACATTGTCTACAGGAAAAAAATCGTAAAATATTAGGGGAAAAATGTAGTTCGGTTGTAGAAAATTTACATTTACCTTCCCAAACAAAAAATTTAAAATATTTTTCGCAGTTATTGGATGGCTTTTACATAACCAAACCTTTCCGCTTTCATAGATACATAGACAGATAAATAGACAAGTAATCCTTGCATTTTTCCTTGCTGTTACATATGACGTTTTATATGTAAATAATTTTCCCTTTCAGTTTACAAACACTCTTTGTTCTTTAGAATCACTGCTGCTACAGAATCATCTTTTTTTTGTACCATTATTTCTACAAAAGGTAAAAAAAAACAGAAAAAAAAAACAAGAAAAAAAAACAGGCAAGTGTAATTTCCCATTTTTGGTAAACAATTCATATTTTGTTTCAAATTACAAAGAAATACTTTTCTGACACTTACTTAATCTTATTAAATGGAGAACATATTCGCCCTCGCATCAGAAAAAAAAATCAAACATTGTCTTAAAGATTACGTAATTGCGTAAATCCTGCGAATCCTGTTTAAACACTACGAGAACAAATATATCCCAGGAATATTACCTTGAACAAATTTTGAAAGCTTGAATATGGGTACCTATTCCTGCACAACTTTCCTCGCTTTGTGTTAATTTAAGGTTAATATTAATATTTCACTTTCATAACAATTTCTGTGTGTAGTTTAAAATTGTACTAATATTTTCTAACTGAGGACTGCGGTCACTAACAGCACTAATAAGACTTGCTATGATTCTGTAAAAGTATATTTCAGACCAAAACAATATGAAACTAAATATATTTTCTACAGGACACTGTGCCCGCCCCTATAGTGTTTGTCTTTCCGTGGTTTCTTCGTCTGTGTTATATCATCATCATCGGAAAATATCTGCAAAAGTGTTTATATTCAATGTTTAAGGAAGGACTGTGTTTATACTGTTCATTTTTTTTTTTTTTTTTTTTTTTTTTTAAGGATACCGTGTCATGGTTTAGTGTTCCCGTTTTCATTATTTTTAATTATTTGAAATGCTCCCGTTTTCTTCTTTGATAGTCCCGTTTTCTTTGTTCTGTCATCGGAGACTATGAGTGAAATTAATCGTGTGAAGTGTTTTGAGTGTATTTATTTGTGTATAAACGGATAAGTAAATATATCGCATTATTCGTGTGCAATAGTTTATCAGTGTTTTTCATGTGCTATGATTTTTTTTTTTTCGTTCTGTTGAATTTTATAATACGTGATCGTGTGTATAACTGATTAAAAGTGGTGTTATAATTGAATATAATTTGGCTTTGTGTACTGTTTCCATATGTATACGTAAAAGAAAATATTTCGAGTGAATGAAACAGCAGCGAATGAAAGAAATAATGAAAGGTGATAAAACAAGAAAGAAAAGCGAAAAAAAGAGAGAAAAAAAAATTAAAAGTGTTCTAGCAGAAATGATTGTATGAAATA
>NC_061820.1:39775724-39793224 GCF_019202785.1 Penaeus chinensis | reverse complement strand
AGAGAGAGAGAGAAGGTATGAGAGAAGAGAAGGAAATTAAAGATAATAAAGGTTTTAAAAGGTAAAATAAGGAAACACGAAATAAGTATGAAAGGTATAGTAAAGAAAAAGTGTGTAAGGCTGAATATGGATAAAAAAGGAATTAGGAAATAGAGAATTAGATAAAGGGAAGCGAGTGTGAAAGGACGAATAAAGGAAAAAGGGAAAATTAGGAAAGAGGGGAGAAACAGCGAAAGGGAGAGTAAAGGAAATTACATATAAAGGTAGATAAGGAAGATATGAATAATTATGTAAAAATAAAACATAGGAAAAGATAGAGAAAGGGAAGGAGGTACAAGTATGAAAGATGGAATAAGAGTGAAGGAAAATAATTACGAAACGTAGGGTAAAGAAAGGGTTCATTAAAATAAGGAAACTGGAATAATCACAATAAACCAGAAAATAGAAAGGGAGATAGATATAAAAGGTGAAATGAGGGCATAGGAAATATGAAATAAAGAAGGGGGAAGTCAATATGAAATGCAGAGTAGAGGAGAAATAAGTATGAATGATAAAAAACAAAATAAAGTAGGTATGAGAAGCAGATT
This sequence comes from Penaeus chinensis, assembly GCF_019202785.1. Lineage (NCBI taxonomy): Eukaryota > Metazoa > Arthropoda > Malacostraca > Decapoda > Penaeidae > Penaeus > Penaeus chinensis. The sequence continues at coordinate 39,792,637 of NC_061820.1, read as the reverse complement.
GAAGAACAAATGGAAAGAAAAAGGCGCATGAAAGGCAGAAGATAAACAGGGGAGAAGTGCATAAGGGAAAATAAAGGTAATAGAAATGAACAAGAGAATACACGAAACGGGTAAAATAAGTGTAAAATAAAGAAACAGAAAATGTATGAAAGTGAAAATGAATAAATGTAAAAGAGTAAACACAAAAGGGGAAAATTGGGTAGGAAAAAGATTAAGCATTACAATCTTTGAAATTGAAAGTAAAATTTAAGTTTCTGTGTGTGAAGTTAGTACGTGTGATGCCTAACCTTAAGCAAGATTGAACTTGAATTGATAAACAACGAAAAATAAACTTAAAAAAAAGGAGAAAATTTAAACAGCCACAGTAGAGAAATTAATATAAATCGTGACGTTTCGAACTCTTCACGAGTTCCTTTTCAGGTGAAGTTTAGACCGAAATTTCAGTTTACTATTCGTCTGAAGAGGAACTCGTCAAGAGTTCGAAACGTCACGATCTATTTTCATTTCTTACTGTGGCTGTTTTCCCTTTCATCCTTGTATACACGTTTCTGTGCTTGCGTTTGTGCTAGATCCAAAGGGTGGTTAATGATAGGATAAATCACGAAATAAAGCATAAACAAAATAGGTAAATATAAAGGGTAAAGTAATAGAAGGTGTAAATAAGTGAGACAGACCGAATGGTGTAAAAATGAATATAAATAAGCGTGGAAAAAGGTAAATACAATGTAAATGCATGAACCATAGAATCACAAGGGACATAATATTGATTAAGAAATTATTTAAGTGAATGGTATTACAAAAAAAAACAACAAAAAAAAAACTAGTTGGAAGGTTGAATGAAAGGTGTGGATGACACATTGGGGAAAATAAGTTATTAGAAACTAAATGTTTATTGAAAAGAAAGTAAATTTAGGGAATTGGAAGGTAAAGCGAAAGTCACACGTTGGATAGAGTAATGTAAAATAAAAGAAAGATTAAGTGAAATGAATAAATGGTAAATTGAGTATAGTAAGAGTAAGAACGAAAGGTTTAATGAAAGGTATGGATGACTTAGCAGAGTTAGGAGTGAAAGAGAAAATAATAGGTTTAGTTTGAAATGAACGATGAAGTGAAAGGTATGGATGACAAAAAAGAAAAAAAGAAAAAAAAAAAAAGAGGTGTAAGGATACAAAAAATCGAAAAGGAAATATCTAAATGAAAAATAGGCAAATTCTTGATATGGTAACAGAAAAAAAGGAAAAGGAAGGGTTAAATGATATTCGTAGATGATTTGGAAAGAGTAATGAAAGTATGGATGGCGTATTGAATAGAAAAATATAAATCTAAGAATATGAAAAGTTAGGTATGAATTATAAACTTGGATAATGAAAGGTATGAAAGACAAATAAGGCAATGAAAAGGGAAAAAGAAAGATTAAATGGAAGGTATGACTGAACAACTAATTAAGGTGTTTAATACGAAATAAGAAGCAAAAAGATTAAAGGAAAGGTATGGACAGAATACAAAAATACGAAAATGAATGAAGTGGAAATATAAAGTATGGATGACATATTTGGGAAAGGGAATACCACATTGAATAATGCATTGACTAAATTGAATGAAAGTTTAATGGAAATCATAGACGAAATATCAGGTTCAGGAATATATGAAAAATATTTAAAATAAAAGGTTGAACGAAAGGTATGGATGTCACTGGGTCGAGTTTGATTAAAAAATGGAAAGGTAGATAAATGGTGTGGATGACATATTCGATAATGTAATACGAGTTTGTGAAGAGTATGGATTAGATTGTGGAAATATTTATACATGGTATCAAGTCGGTGTCAGTGAAAGGGACGTATGCGTAACTGGGTTGAGAAAAGGAGAGAACGAAAGAACGTGAAATAAATTGGAGGTAAAAAAGGAAAACAAAATCAGAAATCCTCTGGATTATTAAAAAAAAAGAAATGTCATGGATGATAATCCAAAAACAAAGAAAAATCTGGTAAATGGTATAGATGAGAGAGTAAAAGAAAGTGTGGCTGAGAGGGTAGGTTATGAAAAAAAAAAAAAAAAAAAAATGAAAGGTATGGATGACATACTAGTTAGACCATTACGAAGATATTACAGTTAAAGTGAAATGTTTGGCTGAAAGCGGGTATCGAAGGCAAAATGAAAGACCTGAATGGTTTAGTTTAGAAGCTAGAAGGTTAAATGGAATACGGGAGACACGGTCAAACACGAAAACAAACAAACAAACAAACAAACAAACAAAATCACACGTATAATGAAAGATATGACTGGCTTATTTAACATACAACGTCTAGAAAATGAAAGTGTGAATCAATGACACACTAGGGTAACTGAAGTCAGAGCAGTAAAAGAATATGAGAAAAGAGTAGGCTACGTGGAAAAAAATAGTGAAAAAATACATGGAAAGTATGGCTAAGACACTGGGCTGAGTAATATAGTAAAGAAAAAGGAAATGAAGGTTAAAAAATGGTATGGAAGATAAATGCATTAAGGAATATAACAGTAAATTAAAAGTTTAAGACTACAAGCTGAGTCAAACAATACGAAATTAAATAAGTGAAAAATTTAACGAAAGCTGGGCTGAACATTTAAAATTGGGAACATAAAAGAGTGAATGACAAAATTTAACATAGTGAGTATACTATTGTAGAAAAAAAAAAAAAGAAAGGTTTAGGAATTGGTATGGTTGGCTAGGAAAAGCAATGGAACAATGGAGAAAAAAATAAAAGTTAAATGTGAGGTATGGATGAAAAAGAAACACTGGTTAATGAATGGTTACGTGAAAGGTATGGGTAATGCACTGAGATTAAATGAAAATTATGCATAACTGGCAAGATAAAGTAAGCAAGAAAATTAAGGGTTTAGTGAAAGGCATGGCTAACACACTAGATAAAATAAGTAGTAAAGTAGAGGTAAGAAAATGAGTAGAGTAAGAAAAAAAGTAAAATAGGTAAACATAGAATGAAGAGTGAAATGTATGAATGGCAAAGGCAACAAAGAAGGGGAAAAAGAAATTATGGACGGTACACTGGGTAGAATGAAGATAAATAATGAAAGGTAAAATACTGTAAAAAATGAGAAAATGAAAGATTGATGAATGGCAAAAATGTAAAAACGAGAAAAGAATGATTGGTGAATGATAAAATAATATAAAAACGAGAAAACGAAAGGTTGGTGAATGGTAAAAACGAGAAAACGAGTGGTTAAGTGAAAGGCATAGGTAGAGTCAAGAATAAAAAAAGGTTGAACGAAAAACATGTAAGAAAGGTTTAGGAATTGGTATGGTTGGCTAGGAAAAGCAATGGAAAAATTGAAAAAAAATAAAAGTTAAATGTGAGGTATGGATGAAAAAGAAACACTGGTTAATGAATGGTTACGTGAAAGGTATGGGTAATGGTAAAAACGAGAAAACGAGTGGTTAAGTGAAAGGCATGGGTAGAGTCAAGAATAAAAAAAAAGTTGAACGAAAACTATGTATGTCATGCAAGGCAAAGTAAAGAAAAATGGACAATTAGATTAAATGAAAAGCATGGGTGTCACAGTGTTTTTATAAGGTCATGTTAAACTAATGATGAACTAGAAACCTAGAACTTTAAATGACATGTGAATGACACAGGTAAAATAATACACAAATAATATAAAACAGAGTAATAGAAGGTCGCATATAGGGTAGGGATGACAGATTGAAATAATGAATGACACATTTGGTTGAGTAATGCAAAAATATATTATAAAATCGAACTGAACAATTCAAATTAGGATCTTAAAATACTGAATGAAAGACATATATAATATATAACGAAATGAAAGGTATCGACAATCCCCTGGGTAAAGTAATATAAAGTAATATATAGATGCAGTGAAAGATATGAATGGCAAGTGTGGAGTAACGTAAGAATGAAATTGAACGGCTAAATGAGAGATAATGAATGTAGTTCAAAAAGATTAAGGGAAAGATACAGCTGATGCAATTAATTTGAGCAATGTAGATAAAGAAAATTATAAGCTAAGTGATATATATGGATGGCACCAAGGATTTAGAAATATAAAAATAGAATATAAAAGGCTTATTGAAGGCATGGATGGTAGAATGGGTAATGTTATACTAAAAAATAAAAGCGTAAGTGTAAAGGGTGGATAACAGAGTAATGTAGAAATGTGAATGTGGATGACTTATTGGGTAGATCAAGAAAGGAAAATAAATGTTTCAGGGAAATGAAGGGTTAAATGCACGGTATAGATGACACATTGGGTTGAGTATTGTAGAGTGAGGAAAATAAGAGGTTGAGTGTGGATGTCACAGGATAATATAAGGGAAAAGTAGAAAACATGAAAGGTTTAATGAAAGGTTTAATGAAAGGTATAGATGACAAGTGAGTAGGATAAGCTATACATAAGGAGAGTCAAAGTAAAAGGTATGTGTAGTGTATTGACAAACGAAAAGTTAATGAAAGCTAAAGTGAAAAGTATACAAGAGGAAAGGAAAAAATAAAAGGTATAGGGGGTACAATGGCAATAGTGGTTTAATAATCAAAAGTATGGATTAAGTAATGTAAAAATGATAAAACGAAAGGTTTAGTGATGAAAGTTTTAGCTGATATGATCGCAAGCAGAACAAGAAAAAAAGAAAATGAGAGATGAACCGAGAGGTTAATTGCAAAGTATAAATGTAAGATATAGGTGATAAAGGCAGAAAAGTAATGTAAAAATGAGAAAACGAAATATATAGTGAAAGGTATAGCTGCTGTAATCATGAGTAGAATAAGGAAAACAAATTAATGGTGAACCGAAATGTATATGTGACACAATGTAAATAAGACAACGAAAGGTATGAATGAAAAAAAAAAAAAAGATTGTTAGATGAAATGTATGGGTAGAGTAAGCCAAATCTAAGGAAATAAAAGGTTAAGTGAACGTTTTTAATAGTATACGGATGGATTAAGGTATGAATGAGGAAAGGAAAAGTTGGGTGACAGTATAATTGGGTATGGTAAAGGACAGATAAGAAAATGGAAGGATTTAAGTGAAAATAAATAATGCATAGGTAAGGTATAAAATTAAATGAAAGGTTAAGTTGGAAGGCAAGCTGGGAAGAGTAATGTAAGATTATATGAAAGGTTGGATGAAAGACACAACACAAATAAAGACAGAAATAAGAGGAAAGGTCAAATATATGGTATGGATAACAGTCTGAGTACAGTAAATATTTTGCAAGGAATGGGTGACTTACTGCCTAGAGTATTGTGATAAAGGTGGCAGCTATAGAAATGTGAAACAAAAAAAAAGTTAAGTGAAAGGAATGAATGGCAGACTAGATTGTAAAGAACACAATAAAAGCCACAGGTGACTGAGTAAAGTAAAAATGAGAATATGAAAGGTCCAGTAAAAGGCATGAATGACCGTGGATAGAGAAAGGAAATAATACAATGAAAGGTTAGTGAAAGGCACGGAATACACATTGGGTAACACAAGGAAAATGGAAAGCTTATATATTAGATAAAGTGGGAAAAGGGAAAGCTATGGATTAACCACTGGGCAAAATATGGGAAAAAATGAAAGGGGTGAAAGGAAGCGTAAGATGAAAATAAGAAAATAAAAGATGAAATGAAAGGTATTGCTATACACAATGAGTAGACTTAATGTATAACTTGGAAAGGTTTCATGAATGGTATGACTGCATGGAAAGGGTATTATATAAATGCGAAAATGAGAAACTGAATAAAAGGTATGGATGAATCACTGGTTAAAGTAATGTAATTAAATAAACGGTTACATGAAAGGCATGCGTGATGCAATGGACATTCGAATGCAAAAATGAAGTTAAATGAAAAGTAAAGATTACTTACCGGGTTTAGCAAGAAGTGAAAGTGAAAGTACAGATGTCACAGGAAAAAAAAAAAAGAAAATCTAATATTATGTGAAAGGTATGTGTGGCATTATCAACAGACTGATGATAAATGAGATAATAAGTGAAAGGTCAAACGAAAGGTATGGATAATAATACGAGGAAAAAAGAAGAAAATGAAAGGGGTGAAAGCTTAAGTAGTGTAAAATCGAGAAAATGAAATCTGTAGTGAAATGTGTGTATGGAACACTGGGTGCATAATAGTTTAAACAAAACAATTAAATGTTTAATTAAAAGAATGTGTCAAGCTGGGCATAGTTGGAAAAGGAAAAGGAAGTGAAAGGTACCACTGACACAATGAAAAGTTGAATAAAAAGATATGGATGACACAATAGGCAGAGCAGAGAAAATTAAAAGGGTAAAGTGTATAAACGAGAAAACGAAAGTTTAAGTGGAAAGTACTGTAAAAGTGAGATAATAAAAGGTTCCATAAAAGGTGTGGATGATGCACTTGGTACGGGAATGTTAAAAGGAAGATCAGTTAAAAATAAAGATGACTTGCTGGGTAGAGTAAGAAGGAAAGTATAAAGTACGGGTGTCACAAAAAAGTAAAAGGTATGGATACCACTATCGTTAGAATAGGGAAATAAGGGAGAAAATTAAAGGTTAAGGGAAAGGTATGGATAATGAAAAGGAAGATGAAAGGATGGTGAAAAGTATGATAAGGTATAAACGATAAAATGAAAGGTTAAGTCAAAGGTATAGATGAAACACTGGAATATAAAAATATATATATTAAATATATTAAGTAAGAAAAAAATATAGAGAATGAAGGTTAAATGAGAGGTATGAATAATACATTGTGTAAGAGTCGGGAAAAAAATATTAATGAGGGGTGAGGGAAATAGAACCTTAAATGAAATGCAGATGCCAAAGGAAAAATGATACGAAAAAAAAAATTGAGTAATAGAAGCTTGCGTTAAGGGTATGGAAGACAGATTAAGTAAATTAATAAAATCATATGATACAGTATGGGTAACACATAAGGTGGAGTTTTGTAGAGTAAGGAAAATTGAAAAAATCAAAGGTTGAGTATGGATGGCGCAGTAGAATTTAAGGGGAAAAAAATATGAAAATGAAAGGCTGAGTGAAAGATATAGATAACATACTGGGTAGAATAAAGTATGGATAGGGAGAGACTAAATAAAATATATGTGTGATGTATTGTAAAAAGGAAAAGGAAAGGAAAAGTTAACGACAACTAAAGTGAAAGATACAAATGCAGCATTTGGCACAGTATTTTTTAAATGTAATGTAAAATTTGGAAAACGAGAAGTTAAGTAAAAAGTATGGATGTCAGACTATGCAGAGTAAGAGGAAAGGAGAAAATAACAGAATGAAGGGTTGAAATGGGAATTGTGATGCATTAAATCTAAAGGTATGGGAAACACAATTGGTTAAGTAATGTAAACAAATATAAAAGGAAAGGCATGGATGTTACAATTGGCAATGTAAAAAAAAAAAAAAAGCAATGTAGAAATGGGAAGATGAAAGGTTAATTGACAAATATGGATTAGATGGATGACAAAGGGCAAGGAATGTTATGAATAGGAAAATGAAAGGTTAAGTGAAAGGTATGGATGATGCACTGACAAGAAGAAACGGGGAAACAAAAAATGAAAGTTTAATTACGACACAACTGCAATGTACCAATGGTATGGAAGGTTAAGCATAAAGTATGGATGACACTGGCTACCGGTGACATACTAAGTACAGTAAAAATACGAATATGAAAAGTCAAGTGAAAGCTATGGATAACAATGGATAAAAGAATATGAGAAGTCAAGTAAATAAGAAAATGAAAGGTTTTTGAAAGGTATGGAATACACATTGGGTAGAATAAGAAATATAAGGGATAAAAGGTAGCATAATGTATGAGAAAATGAAAGGTTGGTTGAAAGATAGTCTGAAACACTGGGTATAGCAAGTAATTATTAAGTAAATTAAAAGTTACATTAAAAGTGTACATGTCATGCTAAGCAAAGTAAGGCTTAAGTAAAAGGTATTGTTGATACAGCGAGTACTTCAAAAAAGGGGGAAAAAGGTTAAATAATAGGTTTGAATCAAACACAGGGAAGAGTAATGCAAAAATGAGAAGGTGAATGGCTACATGGACTGCATAAATAGGGTAAAGTAAATCAAAATGGAAAGTTGAGTGAAAGGTATCAATAACATACAGGGTATAACAAAATAAAGATAAAAGAATAAATGTTAAGCGAAAGTTTTGAATGATGATTTGGGTAGAATATGGTGTAAACAAAGAAATTAAAGGTTAAGGTGAAGGTACCAATGATACAGAAGGGGAATTAATGTAAAAATAAGAATATGGAAGGTCAGGTGACAGGTGTGGATGACAAGCTGGATAGAATGACGTAAAATTAAGACAACGAGAAGTTAAATAATATGTGAAGGTATAAGTGAAATGCATGGTTAAAAGATGTACATTAAAAGGTGAAAGGTTAAGTGAAAAGATGAGGTACTGAATATAGGAAGGGTGAATGAAAAATGAGAAGTCAGTTGCAAGGTGTGCGTGACAGTAATGTAAAAAAAAAAAAAAAAAATGAAAAAAAAATTATGGATGACACACTAGGTAGAATGAAAGGTTTTGCTGACATACAGGTTGAATTAATGGAGAACTTAGAGAATTAAAAGTTAAATGAAAAGTACGGATGACAAACTAAGTAGAATAAAGGCGAAAAAAACAACTGGTGACATGTAGAGTAAAGTAAAAATGAGAATATGAAAGGTCAAGTGAAATGTATGAATGCCAGTAGTTTGAGTAAAGAAAAATATGAAATGGAAGATTTAGTGAAAGGTCTGGATAAAAATGAAAGGTTTAGTGAAAGGTATGGATGAAAATGAAAAGTTTGGTGAAAGGTTTGGATAAAAGTGAAAAGTTTAGTGAAAGGTCTGGATGAAAATGAAAAGTTTAGTAAAAGGTATGAATAAAAATGAAAGGTTTGAAAATTAAAGGTTGGCATATTAGACAGAATGATGAAAATGAGTGAAAGGTAAGAGTGATAGATGGGTAGGATAAGGAAAAAGAACATGGGGGGGGGGGGGGTGATAGGTAATGTATAAAATAAGAAAATTAACTAATAAGAAAATTAAAATGGATAAAACAAAGGGCAAAGAAAGCTGTAAATAAGAGAATGAAAGATCAGGGATAATGCACTGAATAGAGTAAGCGAGGAAACAGAAAATTAATATTTAATTACGACACAACGTCCAGAGCAGTGTAAAAATATTAAAGTTGTATGGGAGGGTTAAGCACGGGGTATGGATGACTCTGGGTAGAATAAGGAAAATTTAAGCAGATGATCGGTTAAATGAAAGGAATTGCTGACACACTGGTTAAAGAAACGAGAAATTAAGAAAATAAAAGGTTAATTGAAAGGAACGGATGGCAAACTAGACAAAATAAATGAAAAAAGAAAATGATACAAAAAAAAAAAAAACTATTGGTGACATACTGAAAACAGTAAAAATAAAAATATGAAAGGTCAAGTGAAAGGTATGGATAACAGTGGGTAGAGTGAGGAAAAATGAGAAAGTGAAAGGTGATTGAGAGGCACTGAATACATTTTAGGTTGAATAAGAAAACAAAAGGCCGACATACTCGACAGTATAAGGAGAAGAGTGAAAGCTATGGATAATATACTAGGTGTAATAAGAAAAAGAAAACAAAATGAAAGGGTGAAGGTGTAAAAGGTAGAATAAGGTATAAATGAGAAAATGATAGGTTGGGTGAAAGGTAGGCTGACATACTCAACAGTATAAGGGGAAGAGTGAAAGCTATGGATAATACATCAGGTAGAATAAGAAAAAAGAAAAAAAGAAAAAGAAAGGGTGAAGGTGTAAAAGGTAGAATAATGTATAAATGAGAAAATTATAGGTTGGGTGAAAGGTAGGGATGAAACACTGGGTAGAGCAACTAATAAATAAGAAAATGAAATGCGAAACTAAATGTTTACATGGCAGAGTAACGCAAAATGAAAGCTTAAATGAAAGGTATGTTTGACTCAGCGAGTACAGTAATAAAATAAATAAATAAAATGAAAGGTTTGAATGAAACACTAGGAAGAGTAATGTAAACATGAAATGTTAAAAGGCTACATGGAAGAATATATGACACGTTGGATAGGGTAAGGAAAATAGAAGAAAACGAAAGGTTGAGTGAAAGGTATTGATGACACAATGTAAAATCATGTAAAATTAATAAAGAATTAAAGGTATGGAATAAAAAAAAAAAAAAAAAAATGAATGACACAGGATATAAAATGAAAAGAGAGAATGAAAGATTAAATGAATGGCATGAATGATACGATGGCCAGAGTAAAAAAAAAAAAAAAAAAAGTTAAGGTGTAGGTGACTCACTAGAATAAGGTATATATAAGAAAATGAAAGGTTAAGTGAATGGTTTTAAAGGTACACTGGTATAAATGAGAAAACGAAAGATTGAGTGAAAGGTATCAATAACATACAGGGTATCACAAAGTAAATATTAGAGAATTAATGTTAAGTGAAAGTTTTAAATGATAATTTTGGTAAAATATAGTATAAATATGGAAATAAAGGATTAAGGTGGATGTGGCGAAAAAAAAAAAAAAAATGGTATGGATGACACACTAGGTAGAGAAAGGTTAAATGCATGGTCAAATAAAAGGTGTGGCTGATATACTAATGAAATAAATGTAGAGCTTGGAAAATTAAAGATTTATTAAAAAAAACGGCTGATAAACTAGACATAGTAAAGAAGAAAGTAAAAATGAGAATGTGAAAGGTCAAGTGATGGCAGTGGATAGAGTAGAGAAAAATACGAAGTGGAAGGTTTAGGTGAAAGGCATGGATGAAAATGAAAGGACATGCTGGGAAGAATGGATAAAAAAGAGTCAAAGGTAAGAGTGATAGACTGGGTAGAATGAGGGAAAGTATTTTGGAGGGGTGAAGGTCTAATAATATAAATATAAATGAAAGTGAAATATAAGTCCTAGATGATACACTTGGCAGAATAAGTCATGGTACAGAAATGATTTTTTAAATGGAAGCAAAGTAACATAAGATAAGAACAATGAGAGGTTAAATAAAAGTTTTGGATGAAACAAAGGGTAATGAATGGTATTAACAAGAAAATGAAAAGTTAAACTAAATGCTTACTTACCATGCTAGGCAGAGTAAGGTAAAATTGAAAAAGTGAAAAGTTTGAGTGAGAGTGTATAGAGAAAGGAAAAATCAAAAATGGAAGGTTTTGTGAAAGGTATGGATGAAAATGATAGGTTGACATAAAGGGCAGAATGGGGAAGAGGGTGAAAAGTAGAATAAGGAAAAAGAACATGGAAGGGGTGAAAGGTAAAAATAAAAAAAATCAATACGTGAAAGATAGGGAGGAAATACTGGGTAAAGTAAAGAATAACAAAAAAAAAAATATATATATATATATATAAATAAATTAAATTAAATCTTAAATCAAAATGTGCGTATCATGTTGGGAAGAGGGAAAAAGGGAAAGAAAAGTAAAATAAAAGATATGAATAAAACTCAAGGAAGAATAATGTAAAAATAAGATGAAAGGTTACATGAAAGGCATGGATGATATTGAGGAAACGAAAGGCGAAGTAAAATGTATTAATAATGTACTGGGTAGAATAAATGAAAGGTTAAGTGGAAGGTATGGATGACAAAGCGGGTAAATTAACGTAAAATGAGAGGTTAAATGAAAGGTGTGGATGGAATAAAGAGTAATGAAAGGCATAGATAAGAAAATGAGAGATTAGTAAAAGTAATGGATATCGCAATTAGTAGAATGTATAAGGTATAGCTGACACTGTGGGTAGCGTAAAGTAAAAAATAAGTAGATGAACGATTTAAAGAAATGTATGGCTGACATACTAGTTAAAGAAACGGAGAATTAATAATATGGAAGGTGAAGTGAAAGGTATGGTTGACGTGACTACAGAATGGAGTAGAAACGAAAATATGAAAGATCAAATGAAACATATGGATGACAGTGAATAAAAGAGGGAAATGAAAGGTGAAAGACTGAGGTAAAAGGAAAATAAATTAGTGAGAAGGAGTAGTCTTGAGAAAACAGAAATGTTTGGGTAAAATCCTGGATAGGGTAAAGAATAAATAAGAATATGAAAAGTTAGATGTATGCATGCAATACTGGGCAGAGTAAGGAAAAATGAAAGTTTAAATAGAAGGTATAGTCGACGAGTAGAGCAATATGGAAAAAAATAAAGGTTTGAATGAAACACTAAAAAGATTAACGTAAAAATATGATAAAAGACTGAAAACGAAAGGCTGAATGAAAGGTGTTGGTTACACAATGTGCAGTAATGTAATTTGATTAAAGTGAAAGGTTAAGTAAAAGTTATGGATAACTGGCTGCTTAGAGCAACTTAAAAAATGAGAAAATGAAAGGTTAAATGAAAAGTATAGATGATGGCCAAGTGAACAAAATAACGAAATAAATTAAAGGTTAATGTATGTACAGATTAAGAAAAAATAAGAATATTAAAGGTTTAGTGACAGTTTCAATACGCACACTGATTAGAATAACGCATAATTGAGATAAAAATGAAGCGAAAGGTATTATGAGTTTAATAGGTTTACCAAAATATAAAATACACGATATTCATTAAAATAAAATTTAGAATGGAAAATTTAATCTGAACGACTGATGACAAAGTTGAGCTATTAAAGTGAAAATAAGATAATGAAAGTTGGGTGGAAGGTATGGAAATGCAAAACTAAGCAAACTGAAAATTAAGGGAAAGGTATGAGTGAGACAATGGAGAGATAAAGGTTAAGTAATACATTTTGGTAACATACTATGTAAAGCAAAATTAAAGTATGAAAGGTATGAATGACATCAAGAGAGACATAAAATAAGGTACAAATATTACAATGAAAGACTGAGTGAACGGAATGGGTAAATAAAGAAGAAAGAAAAGCTTACATGAAAGATATAGATGGAAAAAGTGAAAGGCATAGATAAAACTCGGAGTAGAATAAGGAAAATCTAAGAAAATGAAAGGTTAAATAAAATGTATGACTGACACTGTAGAAAACAAACACGAAAATGAATGGATGACACATGGGTAGAACAACGCTAAAATACGAGTAAATGAAATAAATGTACAATATATTGAGCTTACTAGGCGAAAAATAATCAAAATCCAAAAATAAAAAGGTAAGTACCGATGGCGTAGTTCGATAAGTAATGAAATGTAAGGTCAAATAAGACATACATGGCATTGGGCAGAAGCAAACATAAGTAATAAACTGAATTAGCTGAGTACAAAAAAAAAAAAAAAAAAAAAAAAAAATACATGTGTGACACACTGGCTTCTAAAAACAAAGTGGTATGGAAGGTTAAATGAAAAGTATGACAAACACACTGGGCACTTCAGTAAGAATAAGCAGATGAATGATGTAAATAACTAAGACAGACATACTAGTTAAAGAAATGTATAACTAAGAGCATGAGCGGTTAGGATGACAAGACTAGACAGAATTAAGTAAAAATGAGAATATGAAAGGTATGGATTACTGGATAAAAGAAGTAGATTAACGATTTAAAAAAGGGTATAGAAGACATACTGGTTAAAGAAATGTAAAATTAAGAACATGAAAGGTTCGGATGACAAAACTGGACAGAATGAAGTAAACATGAGAACATGCAAGGTCAAATGAAAGGTATGGATGACTGGATAAAGGACGGAAAAATAATGAAATTAAATGTTTAGTTAAGGGTAGAACAAGGGAAATGAAAGGTGGAGGAAAAGGTGAAATACTAAGGTAAAAGAAAATTAAGGTGGTGAAAGGTGAAGAAATGTAAGAATGAGAAAAAAGAAAGGTACAGGTAAAACACTGGGTAGGGTAAAGATTAAATAAGAAAGTTAAATTGAAAGTGTGCATGTACTGCTGGGCAGAGTAAGGAAAACTGCAAGATAAAATGAAAAGTATGGTTTCACAACGAGTAGAGGGACGTAAAGAAAAAGTAAAGGATTTGGATGAAACACTTTGAAGAATAATATAAAAATGGGACTACGAAAAATTACGCATTTTCAGAGTAAGGGAAATAGAAGACGAAAGGTTGAGTGAAAGGTGTTGGTGACACAATATGTAGTAACGTAAATTTTAGAAAAATGAAATGTTAAGCGAATGGAATGGATGACACGGTGATAAGGGAAATGTAAAAATGAGAAATTGAATGGTCAAATGAAAGATTGATGACTGGATAAAAGAATGAATAATAACGAAAAAGTAAAAGGAAATTATTGAAAGATAAAATAATTAAATGATGAGATAAAATAAAGGTTTGGGTAAAAGGCTGGTATGGGGTAAAGTATGAATAAGAATATGAAAAGTTAAATCAAATGTATGCATGTAATGCTGGGCGCAGTAAGGAAAAAGAAAAGGTTAAATCTGAAGTATAGTTGACGAGTAGAGCAATGTGGAAAAAATAAAGGTTTGAATGAAATATGGAAAAATAACATAAAACTATGATGGAAGACTGAAAACGAAAGGTTGAATGAAAGGTGTTGGTGACACAGTATGTAGTAATGTAAATTTGAATGAAATGAAGAGTTAAGCGAAAGGTATGGATAATTGGCAATGTAAAAATGAGAAAATGAAAGGTTAAATGAAAAATATAGATGATATGGATGACAAATTGAACAGAGTAACGAAAGAAATAAAACGCTAAATTATGTAAAGATTAAAGGCTAACTGACAGTTTTAATACACACGCTGACTTGAACTGTGTATAAACGACAATTGTCTGTGGAATTCATGTCGAACAAATTGCAAATAGAACAATGAAGGGAAGTACAGGAAAACACGAATATGCGGAAGGCCTTTTTGCATTTACTGCTTCATCAGGGTATACATCTGTATGCCCTGATGAAGCAGTAGATAATATCAAGGGAAAGGTATTAACGGTATTTAGGTTCACCAAAATATAGAAAGAACGATGACATGTATTTAAATTGAATAAACAAGGAAATTTTAAGCTAAATGACTGATGACACAGTTGGGATATTAAAGTCAAAATAAGATATTAAAGACTAGGTGAAAGGTATTGATAGCGAATTAATATATTGAAAAGTTTAACAAGAGGCTGGATGAAGAAGAAGGTATGAATAAGAAGGGGAAAGGTTAAGTGAAAGGAATAGAGTACGGAAAAAAACAAACTTGAAAAGTAAAGTAAAAGGACATTTTATAGAGTAACGTAAAAATAAGAAATTGGTTAAGCATAATGTAAAAAAAAAAAAAAAAAAAAAAAAAGGGAAATAATATGTAAACGAAAGGTTAAGCGAGTAAAGAAAAGATTTAAAAGTTAAGTAATAAATTTTCGTAACATACTAAGTAAAGTAAAATAAAATATGGAAGACAGAGTGAAAGTTATGTATGATACTAGAGAGAGGAAGGGAAAATGAAGAAAATGAATGATTAAATGAAAGGTATGGCAGAGAGACCGGATAAAATGTGGAAAGTAATAATAATATGGAAATTAAAACGAAAGATTAAGCAGAATATATAAAAAGAAAAAGCTTAAATTAAATGAAAGGTAAAGATAGAAAACGTGAAAGGTATAGATGACACTCGGGGTAAATTAAAGAAAATCCAAAAGTAAAAAATGAAAGGGTAAATGGAAGACATGAATAATACACTGAAGGTGAAAGGGATGGATGATGCAATGAGCAATGGGGAAAAAGAGCACAGAAAGTAAAATAGAAGGTGCAGGTGACACTTTAAAGGAAATGTCAAATAGGTGTGGGTCACAGAGCGTTTAGAGTAATGTCATGTAAAATAGTACGTTGCGTAAACGGCATGAGTGAAATAATTCGTAAATAAAAAGTTAAATGACAATGGAAAATTAAGCGAAAGGGTAACATGAAAATATGGAAAAATTGAGTGAAGGTTATGAATGATACTGGATAGAGCAAAGGAAAAAAAAAAAAAAAGGAAATGAAGGATTGAGTGAAAAGCGTGGAAGAGAGAATGGATAAATTAAGGCATAAAGATTTAAATTGAAAGCTTGAGTGAAAGGAATGAGAAATGTAAGGGAAAAAGGAAACCTAAATGAAAAGTATAGATTAATTTTTTTTTTTTTCAAGTACAGATAACATTTAGGGAAAAATAAGTAATAGGTAAAGGTAAAGTAATGTAATAATCAAAAAAAGAAAGGTCTGGGTAAAACTGGGTAGGGTAAAGAATAAATAAGAATATGAAATGTTAAATGAAAGGCATAGTTGACACAGCGAGTAGAGAAATGTGAAAAAATAATCTGAAATAATAGGAAGAATGTAAAAATGAGATGATGGAAAATTACGTATTTTCCATAGTCTGGGTAGAGTAAAGAAAATAGAAGAAAACGAAAGTTGAGTGAAAGGTGTTGGTGACACAATACGTAGTAATGTAAATTTGAGTAACGTTAAAATACGAAATTGCTGTGGGTTACACACTGGTTAGAGTAATGTAAAATATCAAAAAAATTATGTAAACGGTATGGATAAAAATGGAAAATTGAATAAAAAGGACGGATGATACAGTAGGCAAAAAAAAAAAAAAAAAAAGGAAAGAAAAAGAGTTAAGTAATAATATTTGGTAACGAACTGAGTAAAGTAAAATTAGGACATGGAAGATTGAGTAAAAGGTATATGAATGACACTGGATAGTGAAGGGAAAACGAAGAAATTGATGGACTAAGTGAAAGGTATGGTAGAGAGATTGGATAAAATAAGGTATTAAAAATCAAAGCGAAAGATTGGGTGAAAGGAATGGGTAATGTAAGAAAAAAATATATATGACGTGAAAGGTATAGAAGGAAAAAGTGAAAAGCATAGATGAAGTAAGGAAAATCTAAGAAAATGAAAAGTTAAATGAAAGGTATGAATGACACACTCGACGCAGTTTGTAAATTAATGAAATGTAAGGTTAAAGAAAATATACGATGGCGTTAGGCAGAACCAAACATAAATGAGAA
>NC_061820.1:39740724-39770724 GCF_019202785.1 Penaeus chinensis | reverse complement strand
AAAAAGAAGAAAGAAGTTCGAGTAAGGGGAAGAGGGAATAGAAGGGAAAGAAGAGGAAGAAGAAGAGTAAGATGATAAGATAGAAAAAGAAGAAAAAAGAGTAAGGGGGAGGGGAAATGGAAGTGAAAGAAGATGAAGAAGAAGAGGAAGAAGATAATGTAGAAGAAAAAAAGAAACAAGTAAGAGGAAGAGTAAGGAGAAGAGGAGAAGAGGAAAGGAAAGAGAAGGAACAAAACAGTGAAATACAGGGGAATGGAGAGCGAGGGCTACCATAAAAGTAGGATGAAGGTAAAGAATGATGACAAATCGAAAGATAGAACGACTTATTACACAAATAAATCTTCATATTTGACCTAGACGATAGGCAGAATAATGAAATGTACAACATAAATATAATGCGGGGACGGAAATCAGAAACCCAGTAAACATTAATAAATATTTCAAAGGTATGACTGACGTATGACTGAGTAGACTACTGAGTAGGTTAATAAAAAAAAAAAAAAAAAAAAAAAAAAAATAAAACATTATGGTAGTGCATGATATAGAAAGAGGAAACGGGGAAAACTAGGATGCATAATTGACACAGACTAAATATGTATGAAGAAGATAAAGGATTGAATGATGGTGAAATCTGACGAATGAAATATTACGAAGACTGGGAGATGTAGAATACGAATGACAATATAATATTATATGTTTTATGATGGAATTCAAGAATGAGGGAGTGAGTGAGTGAGTGAGTGAGTGAGTGAGTGAGTGAGTGAGTGAGTGAGTGAGTGAGTGAGTGAGTGAGTGAGTGAGTGTGTGTGTGTGTGTGTGTGTGTGTGTGTGTGTGTGTGTGTGAGTGAGTGAGTGAAATTTCCAATAATGTTTTTCGTCATAACAAAAGGAATAGAAAAAAAAACAATATGCTTTTATGAAGGGGGGGTTAATGCATATGTTGGTCCTTGTGCAGTATAACTTAACGATAAAAGTTTATTTATTTATTTATTTATTTATTTATTTATTTATTTATTATTATTATTATTATTATTAATCATTACAATTATCATTAATCATTATTATTATTATCATTATTATTAAAATTATTATCATTATTATTATTATTAATTTTATAAGGACATACTGATATTTTACTATACAGAATGTATACTTTTCTTAATCCATCCCTGCCTGTTTCATTTCCCCGTTTCCTCTTGCAAAAAATCTTTCCGTTTTCTCTTCTTGCAAAAATTTCCTCCCGTTTTCTCTTCTTGCAAAAATTCCTCCCGTTTTCTCTTCTTGCAAAAAATCCTCTCGCTTTCTCTTCTTGCAAAAATTCCTTCCGTTTCCCCTTCTTGCAAAAAATAGATTAATGATAGATTAAACATTCCTGGGTAGACTGATTTGAAAAATAAAGTGTAAATGTTAGAAGAAAGGCTTAAATGATTTCTCGAGTAAAAAGTGAAGGTGAATTAACGAATGGTTTATGTAAAACTTGGATAGATTAATACAGAGGGCAAGATAATATACTACACTGGAAATAAACCAAGGTATGAGGGACATTTTGGGAAGGCTGTTTTGAAAGGTAAATCGGTCCAAGATATGGGATCAAAAGGCAAACATGTCTGAGGTTTGGATATTGTAAATTGATTCGAAAATGTGAAAAAAAAAGGATGGAAGAAAAAAAAAAGAGGTATGAGGTTTATCTATACGAAAAATATTACAAATATAGATATGAATGTCACCAAAAGCAGAATAACACAGGAAATCCAGAGAGTAAAGGTTGAAATGGATTCTAAAAAGGTAGAATAATTTAAAAGATTAATAACAACTTAGAATGAGCGATAAAATAAGGTATACAAAGAAATGGGACGAATGATATTAAGGGTGGATTAATATAAAACGCGTATGCTTTAGTCTATTTATGTTAAATTGTTATCTTGTGAAGGAACGAAAGGTAATCTGATAGAATTATGTTAAAAGTGTATGTCTGGGAAGATTAAGGCTTATTTACGAAAGGCGGGATTGATATTCTTAGTAGAATAAGTTGATTGACTTATCTACGCGAGTAATGCGTGATATTTAGGGTAGTTGAAAACGAAAGTTGTATCCTTGGGTTGAATGTAAAGGGATGAACTGTAGAACCTGTAAATTCTAATATTCTAATAATAATAATAATAATGATAATAATAATGATAATAACAATAATGATATTTTAGTTTAATTCCACTTGTAACAATGGATATTCTTGGTGTAACATACTTTCTGTTTCATTCCGTTGCATCACACATCACACATTATGGGCAAATAAGGATGAGTTATGTTTCTGGTAAGTTAGGATGAAAGTTGTATTTCTAAGTAATGTGAGGTGATGGAGTACTTTAAACTGAAGATGGATGACATGTTTAACTTCGACAGTTGTTGATGATAATCTGGGTAGACTGAGGTATAAGTATTAGTTGGGAAAGGTGTAAATGATTAGCATGTGTAAATTAGAATGAAAGGGTTATTTACGAAATATATGGATGCTAGCATGGATATATTAAAGCGAAAGGTGTGTCCCTCGGTAGATTTAAGTGAACAATATCAACGTTAAATGAGATAACATTATATTAATTACATTGTGGGTAGAATAAGGGGAATGGCTTATGCTTAAGGTAAAACTTATATCTACGAGATATAAAACTGGTAATTTGGGTAGACTAAGGTAAAATATACACCATTATTTTCCTAACCACGAAAATTATAAACATTCAACCGTGTACTAAAGACAAATTGATAAAAAAGTATGAATAACAGTTCGGGGAAATTAATGAAAGACAGAACAAGTATACTAATGACAATAACACGGGTAATACAGACACACAAGGGAATCTAGGTTGAGAAAATACAAAGCGTAGAATTAAGTACCAAACTACGAAAGAAAAATGAAACAAACAATGTGCAGTATCAGTCATGTTCTGGTATCAATTCGAGTGGATAAATTGAGCTATTCAAGGACTTAGTGCCCTTTGTAGGACTGATAAAAGCGTAGTTTAGAACGACGAAAGATATAAATAACACCTTTAGTAAAAAGAAACAGGGTACGAATGACACACTGAAATATAAGGGTAATAAATATAAGATACTAATGCTATCCTGGGTTGAATACCGTGATGTATCTCAGTGAACTGATTGGAGAAGTTGAATATTGAATGGATATAAAACAGAGCAGGTATAAATTGTAATAGAATAGAATACGGGACATGAGAAAGATATGTATAAATTGATTGGGGTTTTGAGGAATATAAATTAGTCGATGGTTAAAAAAGATAAAAAGGTCGAAAAGTTTGTTGACTTAAATGGAAAGATTGGCAATTTTGATATAAAATGAGCCTGTACTTTTATCACATTTTAAGAAAGGTAGAACGAGAGGTATATTTCAGATAATACTTTTGCACAGAAAGATTAGTGCCATTGGTATAAGATGCTTGAAAATGTAAAATAATTATGTACATGAATGGCGTGAAAGAAGAATTGGAACAACAGGTATATTATACAATTCAAAACGAAGAAAACTGTTAAAACTGTTTTTGGGGAGAATTACATAGAAAAGTGTAAATAATACACTGGGTCGTGCGGAAAGTGAAATAATGATAGATCATAATGATAACTCGATGGAATGATAAGGAAGGTAAATCAGAGCAACGTTGCAGTGATAAGTAGAGTAATAGGAGATTTAGATAAGAGTAAGGGAAGAGAGTGATATGGAATAACAGAGGTGTGAAAAGTGCAAATAGCAAGGTACTACAAGGTGTAAGTGGCGCAGGATATGAATGGCGTAAGGTGTGAATATGATTGACACGAGGTATGTTTGGCACGAGATATGAAAATGACACGAGATATGAATAACGCAATTTATGAATGATACAATTTATAAATGAGAATTTATGAATGACACAACATATGAATAAATGACTGCGAGTCGTGTTAAGGGTAGAATAACACTTAAATTGGTAATAGATTAAATGAAATAATTTGGTATAAAGTGACGTTTTGACTAGAGTGATAGCAAAGAGTATATATGAAAAGTCGCGTTTGGATGACTTTTTGTTTAGAATGATCCAAAAGATCGAAAAAAAAAAAAAAAAAACGAGAGATATGACTGACATGAATTTTAAATGTCGTTGGGAAGAGTGGTTGTACTGAAGAAACACTAAGAGACATTAATATGGAAAGTATACCATGGAGAGTGGCACGCTGGGTTAACAAAAAAAAAGAAAAAGAAAAAAGAAAAGGGAGAGTAAGAAAGAAAGAAAAAAGAAAAAAGAAAAGAAAGAAAAAAATACTGTGAAAGAAATAAGGAGACAGATAAATATAAATGTTATGCAACACATTTAATCACGCATAGTAATAAAAAAGGTACGAGTGATATAGGGGCCAAGTAATACTAGACATCAGTCTTGAATTGCTGCAAAAGGTGGAAATAAATGAATTAATACGAATTAAATGTACTTTACAGTAGCTTAGTAAGTTAGAAATAAGGCGTGGAAGGAACTCATGAAATTTAAAACCGCGTGTAAGAGGAAAGACATATGATAAAATAATGTATGGTTTGGAAAAATTCTTCACTGATTTATACGGAAAAAAGTATAAGGGTGGAAGCTAGACGTGATACCTTGCAAGGAAAATCAAAAGGCATTAATTATATCATAAAAATATCACCAATGGTAGAACAGTGATAGGAATTATTAATATCCAGTGATCGAAAGAAGTTAATTATGTTTTAGGAAGAACATTGAAAGAAATGCAATCGATATTATGATTGACGCAATATAAGCCAATTCTCCCCTTCCTCTATTTCTTTTTCCTTATCTTTCTATCTCTTCTCTCTCTTCTGCTTTCCTCTCCTTTTATTTTGTTTCTTCTCTCTTGAATTCATCTACTCTTTCAATTCTACGAAATTCTCATCTTGAACTACGAATACATATTGTAAAGTGTATATGAGATAATCCCACAGTAAATGAAATATAGAAAATTTATGAAAATCCAATGAAAAATTCCATGTGATATCAGCGTCACATCAAAAACGACATTGATTACAAAAACGTAAGAAAGTAAATCAGATAAACTCATATTAGTTGTATAATAATGACATAAAGATTCAAACTCGCTCTGACTCTAGACAAGTTGATGTAATTATACTGCAAATAGTATTATGGGGGCGATGATTATATTAATGAACGTATAACCCTATTTTGCACGTAGTAGAGGAGAGCCTTGGTTATCAAATTACGAAAATATGATTTGGAAATTGGTTGGGGGGAAAAATCAGATGAAATGTGGGTCACGGAACTAATTCAGGTTTAAAAGCGTGAAATACAAATTGTTAGAGAGAGAGGGGAGAGGGAGAGAGAGGGAGAGAGAGAGGGAGAAAGAGAGGGAGAAAGAGAGGGAGAAAGAGGGAGAAAGAGGAAGAGGTGGAGGAAGAGAGAGAGAGAGAGAGAGAGAGATGAGAGGAAAGAGGATGAGAGGAGAGAGAGAAGAGAGGAAGAGAGAGAGGAGGAGGGAGGAGAGAGAGGTGAAGAGGAGAGGGGAGAGTGAGAGGGAGAAGAGGGGAGAGAGGAGAGAGGGAGAGAGGGAGAGAGGGAGAGAGGGAGAGAGAAGAGAGGAAGAGAGGAAGAGAGGAAGAGAGGAAGAGAGGAAGAGAGGTGAGAGGAGAGGAGAGAGGGAGAGAGGGGAGAGAGGAGAGGAAGAGAGAAGAGAGGATGAGAGGGGAGGAGGAGGAGGAGAGAGGAGAGAGGTGAGGGTGAGAGAGAGAGATGAGAGGGAGAGAGGAGAAGATGAAAGAGAGAGAGAGAGAGAGGAGGAGAGAGAGAGAGAGAGAGAGAGAGAGAGAGAGAGAGAGAGAGAGAGGGAGAGAGAGAGAGGGAGAAAGAGAGGGAGAAAGAGAGAGAGAGAGAGAGAGAGAGAGAGAGAGAGAGAGAGAGAGAGAGAGAGAGAGAGAGAGAGAGAGAGAGAGAGAGGGAGGGAGAAAGAGAGGGAGAAAGAGAGAGAGAGAGAGAGAGAGAGAGAGAGAGAGAGAGAGAGAGAGAGAGAGAGAGAGAGAGAGAGAGAGAGAGAGAGAGAGAGCAAAAACGTCATGGTTAATTTGAGAACGAAAAACTAAAGTTGATCTTTCATCGTACATAAGAAAAGAAACGAAAAAAAAAACAAAAAAAAAAAAACAACAGAAATTCACCTTTTCTGCGATACGCTCTGAAATCATATACATTTTTGTATTATCTATATCACATTTTTTTTTCAACGTTATGAATGTTTTTTTTACAACACGGCAAGAAATGAATTTTGCACTGCAATATTTCCAATGAAAGGATGTAGTAGCGTTTGAAGTTAAGTAAATGAATAGATACAGTTTATAGAAAATACAGGGATTATATACTAAATAGGAATTACTGATGTAAAGGTTGAACTAAACAGCTTGGAAACGTATTTTATATCTATTTACTTATTTATGTATTACAAAATTGGATTAGACGAGTCCGTTAGGATGAAGTTACGGGGATTCATTACGGTAAAATGAAGCACTCTGTCTTACTATTAACATGCAGTGCTATAGGACTTTGATTTCTAGAACATTTAATTGTTTTAACTATTAAGCATTACCATTAATATTATTATTGTTGTTGTTGATATTATTAAATGATACAGAGAAAAATTGTGATAAGAGAGAGAGAGAGAGAGAGAGAGAGAGAGAGAGAGAGAGAGAGAGAGAGAGAGAGAGAGAGAGAGAGAGAGAGAGAGAGAGAGAGAGAGAAAGAGGGAGAGAGAAAGAGAGAGAGAGAGAAACACATATATGGATGCTTATCAGTAGAGGAAAGTCAGATTTACATTTGTTATTATATTTTTTTCTTTACAATTACAAAAAACAAAACAAAAAGAAGAAGAAGAAGAATAATATAACGATAGTGGAAAACGATAGATTAATGGATAACGAGTAAAATACAGCATAATGCGTATAATTTTCAAAAATCTTGTTAAATATAAATATCGAAAACCCGAACTGCAAAGCCAAAAGTCGATTCTCGAATGGTAGAAGATAAAATAATTAATAAATTGGGGAATAGCAATACCGTGATAAAGAGTAATGAATTTAGATCGAATGTAAATGACGTAAGAATTTCAACATAAAATTTATATTTGTTATCAATGCAACAATTAATAATGTACAAGCAAAATTAATCACACTATGTTTTATCTTTTTTTTATTCGTAAATAATTTAGTTTGAGAGAAAAACAAAATCTGATAAACAAAGCAATTAACTGGAAGAAAAGTTATTAACAAATAATTAGGGTTATTTATCTAGTTACAAAGTTGTTTTTTTGTTTGTTTGTTTATTATGATGTGTGTTGTCTATCTACTCAACTATCTATTTACATGTATTTGTTTATTTAATTACTTATCTGTGTCTATCTATCTATAAGCTGTCTCCCTATCTCTTTGATTACCTACCTATCTATCTTAATAACTATTCATGTCTCTATCTATCTACCAACCTTCATCTATCTGTGCATTAATGTACCTCCCTTCTATCTATCTATCTAACCCGCAACGCTTAACAAGAAATTAAAAATCTCTATATTATATTTTTCCCTAGAGTACACTTAATATTTTCTTTGACACAGCATTTAATAAGGTTTTTGATACCCGTAGCAAAATATAATTAAGGCCTAATTAACACGCTCATACCTGGCCCGGTGGCATGGCAGTTCTATGCAAATTATGATGATGAAAAGGGTACAAGAAGGTCTGGTGTAAAAAGGAAGCGAGAGGATAAGATTTCAGGCAAAGATTAAGAATGTAAGAAGTGAGAAATTGTGAATGATAGAGAGAACTTTCTTCAAAATGGTTAAGGAACCTTATTGTAAGAATGTGAAGATGAGAGAGAGAGAGAGAGAGAGAGAGAGAGAGAGAGAGAGAGAGAGAGAGAGAGAGAGAGAGAGAGAGAGAGAGAGAGAGGGGGGGGGAGAGGAGAGAAGAAAGATAAAAGATAAAAGATGAGAGGAGAGAGAGAGAGAGAGAGAGAGAGAGAGAGAGAGAGAGAGAGAGAGAGAGAGAGAGAGAGAGTGGGGGGGGGGGGGGGGGGGGGAGGAGAGAGGAGAGAGGAAAGATAAGAGATAAAAGATGAGAGGAGAGAGAGGAGAGAGGAAATATAAGGGATGAGAGATGTGAGATGAGAGATGAGAGATGAGAGAGAGAAAGAGAGAGAGAGAGAGAGAGAGAGAGAGAGAGAGAGAGAGAGAGAGAGAGAGAGAGAGAGAGAGAGAGAGAGAGAGAGAGAGAGAGAGATGTATATGTATATGTATATATGTTAATGTATCTGAAGAAATAATTAGATAACGAAAATGGTAGTATTATGAAAGGTTTGGTTGATGCAATTTTGTCGTTTCCTGAATTTCGTTTCCTAGTATTTAGAAGAAAATTATTGACAAAATTCATACTATTATGAAAGGTTTTGCTATCTAAACTGATTGCATTATGATTTCATTTTTTAAAAGAAAGGTTTCGATGATAAAGAAGGTAACATTATGATAAAAAATGGTTGCATTAAATAAGAAAATAAAAGGTTGAATGCTGACAGCAGAAGGAAATAATGAAAAAAAAAAACAAAAAACATGGAATTCGTCTTGGACACATATAATTACGGTAGAATAATAATAATAATAATAATAATAATAATAAAACGGAATAAATGCATGTAGATTAAGCCTAAAACTTTGGGAGAACAGCAGAGATAACTTTTTTTTTTTTCTAATTACTTAATTTTCGTTTTCTATGCCATTAGTATTATTATTGCTATTGCTATTACGATTATCATTATCGTTATCATTATTATCATTATTATCCCATTATTATTTTCAATATGATCATCATTATCATTATCATCGCTATTATTTTCACTACCATTATTGCTACAATAATTATTTAAACAAATGGTTGATAAAAATCATAGTAATATGAAAGGTTTCGATAATGAAAATGGTAATATTGTGATGTATTTCGCTGATAAAAATGGGAGTACTATGAAAGGTTTGGGTAATAAAAATTGTATTATTTAAAGGTAATATGAAAGGTTTTGTTGGTAATATGATAGAATTACTAAAGGTCTTAACATATCTATATATTACAGAAGGTTTGATTTCTGAAAATGTAACAGTATGAAAGGTTTCGATAACGTAAATGGTAACAATATGAAAGGTTTCGATAACGAGAATTGTAACAATATGAAAGGTTTCGATAATGAACATGGTAACAATATGAAAGGTTTCGATAACGAAAATGGTAACAGTATGAAAAGTTTCGATAATGAACATAGTAACAATATAAAAGGTTCGTCAATGAAATGGTAGTATTACGAAATGTCTCGGTAACAAAACCCATTGTATTGTGAAAGGTTTGCTTCTTAGAAATGGATGCATGAAAGGTTTCGTGATAATCATGAAGACATCGTGAAAGCTTTCTTTAATAATAAGGCTAATAATATGAAATAATGAATAACTAATAATATATATTATAGAATTATGAATGGTTTCACTAATGAAAATGGTATGAAAGATTTTGCTAGTATGGAAAGTTTATGTTAAGGTATCTGAAGAAATAATTAGATAATGGTAGTATTATGAAAGGTTTGGTTGATGCATTTTTTTCGTTTCCTAAATTTCGTTTCCTAGGATTTAGAAGAAAATTATTAACAACATTCATACTATTATGAAAGGTTTTGCTGTCTAAAATGATTGCATTATGATTTTTTTTAAAGAAAGGTTTCGATGATAAAGAAGGTAATATTATGATAAAAAATGGTTGCATTATTTTTTTTTCTGATAAAGAGGGTATATCAATGAAAGGTTTGATAAAGAAAATAAAGTATGAAAGGTATCCTAATAAAAATGGTAATGCATAATGTCTTTGATGATAAATAAGTACTATAATGATTTTCCTACAAAAAGTATGAAAGGTTAAAATGATAAGTATGCCAGTATAAAGTATAAGGTTTCGATAACAAAGTGGTAGTATTAT
Source organism: Penaeus chinensis (assembly GCF_019202785.1). Classification (NCBI taxonomy): domain Eukaryota; kingdom Metazoa; phylum Arthropoda; class Malacostraca; order Decapoda; family Penaeidae; genus Penaeus; species Penaeus chinensis. The sequence goes on along the minus strand of NC_061820.1, from coordinate 39,760,685 downwards.
GTAATATTTACTTTATTGCTAGAAATGGTTGATAATAAATGGTATTATTACGAGGGGTTTCCATTACATAGAATGGCTGATGAAAGTAGTAGCTTGAAAGGTTTCGTTGAGAAGAATGTTAATGTCATGAAAGATTTTGATGATAAAATTCGTAGTATTATGAAAGGGTTAGTTTACAAAAATGGTAGCATTATGAAAAGTTTACTTCATAGAAATTGCGGTATGAGAGGTTTTATGATAAACATGGTAGCATTATGAAAATTTCCCTAATAATAAGGGTAACGTATTGAAAGGTCTCTTTGATACAGAGGTACCATTAAAAATAAGTTGATAAAATGGTAATACTATGAATGATTTCTTTAATATAAACGGTATCATTAGGGAAGGTTTCACATTGATGAAAATGATACTGTTAAGTTACGATTGGTTGATACAAGAGACGGCATGAAAGTTTTCGTTCATATGAATATAAGAATTGAAAGGGTTAATTGATGAAAATGGTATAAAGAAATGTTACATTATGAAAAGTGTAAATAAGATAAGCAAAATTGTATTATCAAAGGTTTGGTTGCTGGAAAAGATAGCATGAAAGGTTTTAGTGGTAAATGTGGTGGCATGAAAGGTTTCGTTTTAAGATGGTATCTGAAGATATATCTAGTAACGGAAATGGTAAGGTGAAAGATTTGGTTGATAAAAAGGGTATTATGAAGAGTTTTGATGAATGAAAGGGTAACTTTATGAAAGGTTTCGTTTATAAAAATGTATTGTGAAAATTTTTTGCTGATAAAATTGTATAATATAATAAGGTTTAGATAAAAAAGTGGTAGTATTATGTAATATTTAATTCATTGATAAAAATGGTTAATGATAAATGGCATTATTAGGAAGGGCTTCCTTTACATAGAATGGCAGATGAAAATAGTAGCTTGGAAGGTTTCGTTGAGAAGAATGTTAGTGTCATGAAAGATTTTGATGATAAAATTCGTAGTATTATGAAAGGTTTAGTTTACAAAAATTGTAGCATTATGAAAAGTTTACTGCATAGAAATTGCGGTATGAGAGGTTTTATGATAAACATGGTAGCATTATGAAATTTTCCCTAATAATAAGGGTAACGTATTGAAAGGTCTTGTTGATACAGAGGTACCATTAAAAATAAGTTGATAAAATGGTAATACTATGAATGATATCTTTAATATAAACGGTATCATTAGGAAAGGTTTCACATTGATGAAAATGATACTGTTAAGTTACGCTTTTGTCGATACAAGAGACGGCATGAAAGTTTTCGTTCATATGAATATAAGAATTGAAAGGGTTAAGCGATGAAAATTTGGTAACGGAAATGGTAATGTTATGAAAGAATTGGTTGATAAAAAGGGTATTATGAAGAGTTTTGATGAATGAAAGGGTAACTTTATGAAAGGTTTTGTAAATAAAAATTTATTGTGAAAAAAAAATGCTGATAAAATTGTATAATATAATAAGGTTTTGATAAAAAAGTGGTAGTATTATATAATATTTACTTCATTGCTAGACATGGTTGATAATAAATGGTATTAATACGAGGGGTTTCCATTACATAGAATGGCTGATGAAAGTAGTAGCTTGAAAGGTTTCGTTGAGAAGAATGTTAATGTCATGAAAGATTTTGATGATAAAATTCGTAGTATTATGAAAGGTTTGGTTTACAAAAATGGTAGCATTATGAAAAGTTTACTTCAGAGAAATTGCGGTATGAGAGGTTTTATGATAAACATGGTAGCGTTATGAAATTTTCCCTAATAATAAGGGTAACGTATTGAAAGGTCTTGTTGATACAGAGGTACCATTAAAAATAAGTTGATAAAATGGTTATACTATGAATGATATCTTTAATATAAATGGTAATAATAAATGGTATTAATACGAGGGGTTTCCATTACATAGAATGGCTGATGAAAGTAGTAGCTTGAAAGTAGTAGGAAAGGTTTCACATTAATGAAAATGATACTGTTAAGTTACGATTGGTTGATACAAGAGACGGCATGAAAGTTTTCGTTCATATGAATATAAGAATTGAAAGGGTTAATTGATGAAAATGGTATAAAGAAATGTTACATTATGAAAAGTGTAAATAAGATAAGCAAAATTGTATTATTAAAGGTTTGGTTGCTGGAAAAGATAGCATGAAAGGTTTAAGTGGTAAATTTGGTGGCATGAAAGGTTTCGTTTTTAAGATGGTATCTGAAGATATATCTAGTAACGGAAATGGTAATGTGAAAGATTTGGTTGATAAAAAGGGTATTATGAATGGTTTTGATGAATGGAAGGGTAACTTTATGAAAGGTTTGGTTTTTAAAAATGTATCGTGAAAAAAATGTTGCTTATAAAATTGTATAATATTATAAAAGGTTTTGTTGACATATATAAAGGCTTTAATAAAAATGTTAGTTTTACGAAAAATCTTTCATAAACCGTTGGTTTATGAAAGGTTTGGGTAATAGAAATGGTAGCAGGAAAGGTTTCTTGATAATTATGGTAACATCATGAAAGCTTCCCTTAATAAAAAGAGTAACAGTATTAAAGATAATTACTTTGGTAAAATTATGAATGGTTTCACTAATGAAGATAATATGAAAGATTTTGATGATAAAAATGCGAGCATGAAAGGTTTCGTTTATACTGCGGGATCTGAAGAAATAATTAGATGGTGCAAATAGTAGTATTATAAAAGGTTTGATTGATAAAAACGTGTTACAGATTTTCGCTTCTAAAACTGGTAGTAATTTGAAGAAAATCAATGACAAAATTCACACCAGTATGAATGGTTTTGCTGACTAAAATGGTTGCATTATGAAACTTTTTTTAATGAAAAATTTCGATCATGAAGGTGGCAATATTATGATTTTATTGTTGATAAAAACAATTGCATTAAAAATGTTAAAGTAATAAAAGGTTTAGATGATAAAAGTTAAAGCATGAAAGGTGTGATAAACATGGTAATAGGAAAAAAAAAAACATTGATGATAAAAACTGAATTATGAAAGGTACAAGTATGAAAGGTTTAACTGATAAGTATGCCCGTATTATGTAAGATTTGACTGATGAAAATGGGAACAATATAAAAGGTTTCGATAATAAAAGTGGTAGTATTATGCAATATGAAGGAGGTGGTTCATAGAAATTGCAGCACGAAAAGTTTGTGATAAACTTTGTAGCGTTATGAAAGGTTTCCTTAATAATAAGGTTAACACATTAAGAAGTGTCGTTGATATAGAGGTAGCATTAAAAAAAAGTGATGTTGCTAAAATGGTAATGATTTCTTTTGTATGAACGGTATCCTTATGAAAACATTAAGTATTTTTTTTCGATACAAGAGACAGCATGAAAGTTTTCATTCGTATGAATATAAATATTTTGAAAGGGTTCGGTGATGAAAATGGTATGAAAAGTTTGCCTGTAAAAAAAGGATAGAATATCAAAAGAGAATCATGAAAGGCTTGTTGCTGAAAACGATAGCATGAAAGGTTTTATTAATATAAATGGTAGCACTACGAATGGTTTTCATGGTAAATATGATGGCATGAAAGGTTTCTTTTATAAAAAGTATCTCCAGGTATCTTAAAGTATATTTGGTAACGAAAATAGTAATGTTATGAAAAGTTTATATGCTAAAAACGGTATTAAGAAGTGTTTTAATGATAGAAAATGGTAACTTTATGAAAGGTTTGTAGATGAAAAGAGGGTATCATGAAAAGTAAAAATTGTATTACTGTAAATGGGCTCGTTAACAAACAGGATGACATTGATGAAACTTTCGCTAATAAAAATTGTAGTATTATGAAAGGCCTCGGTAACAAAACATATTGCATTATGAAAGGTTTGGTTCATAGAAATGGTAGCATGAAAGGCTTCTTGATAATCATGGTAATGTTATGAAAGATCTTGATGATACTGATGATTACTTTAATAATAAATGTGGTAGAAGTATGAATGGTTTCGCTAATGGAAATGGTATGAAAGATTCTGATAAACTGCTAGCATGAAAGGGTTTCGTTTATAAGGTATATTACGAAATAATTTGTAGTATGTGAAAGCTTTGGTTGATAAGGAGAGTAAGATGAAAGGTTTTATTGATGAAAATGGTATGAAAAGTTTGGTTGATAAAATATGGTAGTATCATGAAAAATATCCATTAAAAAAAAATATTGAGAAAGGTCGATGAAAATTTTAGTATTAAAAGTTTTATTAACGAAAATGGTAAGATTAAGAAAGGTTTCGTCGATGAAAAATGGTAGTAATATGAAGAATTTTAACGATAAAATCTGTTCTATTACGTGAGATTTGGTATGAATGATAAACGTTTGGTTGATAAATATGGCAATTTTAAGAAAGGTTTTGCTGATACATAAGCACAATGGTGGGTTAAGCTGACACAAATAACATGGAAGACATCTTAATAAACATGGTAATATCATGAATGTTCTTCAATGGAGAAAATTATACTATTATGTGTGTGTGTGTGTGTGTGTGTGTGTGTGTGTGTGTGTGTGTGTGTATGTGTGTGTGTGTGTGTGTGTGTGTGTGTGTAATTTTGATAAGAAAAAAAATAGAACTATGACAAGTTTGATTGGTAACATTATGGAAGTTCTCGATAATGAAAACGGTATTATGCAAAATTTGGTTGATGAAAGAGTTTTGCTGATATCAAGCTGTAAGAAAAATGTAATTACGCACAAGAGAGGTTGATCATAATGGTAGGGTATGAGGTTTGATTAATAAAAAGGGTAATATTAAAATTAAAGTTTTTAGTGATGCAATTCGTAGTAGTATGAAAGTAATATAAGGAAATATTTGGTTGATTAAAATGGTAATATTATGTAAGGTTTGTTATATGAAAATGCTAGCATTATGAAGGGTTTTGATATAAATAGTAGTATTGTGAAATGTTTGTTTGATGAAAAAGGAAACACTATGACAGTGATAGTACTACGAATATTTTGGTTGATGAAACACGGTAATATTATGACTATTATTCTATAACAAATTTAGTATCAAGAAGGCTGATCAAAAGGATAGCATAGATTTCGTTAATAGGCATGGTTGTTTTATGAATGGTTTTGAGGAGTTATAGTTATGAAGAGCTTCGTTGACAAGACTTGCAGCAATATGAAAGGTTTCATTGCGAAAAATGGTTACATTATTAAAAGTTTATTAATAAAAATGGTAGTATTATGAAAGGTTTTGTTTCTAAAAAAAGACGGAATGAGTGTGAATGAATGTGTTAGTATTATGAAAGCTTTCGCTGATGAAAGTGGTGTGAAAGGTTTTGAATAATAGCATGAAAGGTTTTGGTTATCATAAGGTACCTTAAGGTATTTGATAACGAAAATGGTAATATTATGATAGCTTTGGCCGATAAAAATGGTAGCGTGGAAGGTTCTATTGATGAGTGGTAGTATGTAGAAAGACTTCACTGATAAAAAATGGCACCATGAAAGATTTAGATGATGAGATGTGGTAGTATTAGTCAAGGTTTCTGTAACAGGAATGGTAGCAATGAAGGTTTCACTCATGAAAATAATAAGGTTGCAAAAGGTTTCGTCTATATAAATGAAAGGTTTTGATGATAAAATTCATTCTATATTGAAAAGTTTCGTAAGAATCATGAAAGGTTTGGTTGATAAATATGGACGTTTTCTGACAGGCTTCGGTGATGAAGGTAATATTTACAAAGTTTGGTTGATGAAAGCAGTAGCATAAAAGAATGAACTGATATAAATGGTAGCATATGAGATTTATTCTGAAAAAAATATGTAACGTTTGCCTGATAAAAATGAAAGCATTATGAAAGGTTATTATGAAGGGTTTTGATGAATGAAAGGGTAACTTTATGAAAGGTTTCATTGATAAAGATGAATCGTGAAAAAAAAAAAAAATGCTGATAAAATTGTATAATATTATAAAGGGCTTCGTTGATAAATATGATGGCTTTCATAAAAAGGTTAGTTTTACGAAAGATCTTGGTAACAAAAAACGTTGGTTTATGAAAGGTTTGGGTAATAGAAATGGTAGCAGGAAAAGTTTCTTGATAATTATGGTAACATCATGAAAGCTTTCCTTATTAAAAAGGGTAACAGTAATAAAGATATTTACTTTGATAATAGTTATGGTAAAATTATGAATGGTTTCACTAATGAAAATGGTGTGAAAGCATGAAAGGTTTCGATTACTGCGGGATCTGAAGAAATAATTAGATGGTGCAAATAGTAGTATTATAAAAGGTTTGATTGATAAAAACGTGTCACAGATTTTCGCTTCTAAAACGGCTCTCATTTTGACAAAATTCACTCCAGTATGAATGGTTTTGCTGACTAAAATGGTTGGATTATGAAACTTTTTTTAATGAAAAGTTTCGATCATGAAGGTGGTAATATTATGATTTTATTGTTGATACAAATAGTTGCATTAAAATGGTAAAATAATGAAAGGTATAGGTGATAAAAGTTATAGCATGAAAGGTGTGATAATAAACATGGTAATGGGAAAAACAAAACATTGATGATAAAAACAGTACTATTATGATTTTCCTACAAACAAGTATGAAAGGTTCAATTGATAAGTATGCCCGTATTGTGTAAGATTTGACTGATGAAAATGGGAACAATATGGAAGGTTTCGATAATAAAGTGGTAGTATTATGCAATATGAAGGAGGTGGTTCATAGAAATTGCAGCAGGAAGAAGTCTCGGTGATATAGAGGTAACATTAAAAAAGTGATGTTGCTAAAATGGTAATGATTTCTTTTGTATGAACGGTATCATTATTATTATTATTATTATTTTTTTTTTTTTTCTTTTTTGGTACAAGAGCCAGCATGAAAGTTTTCATATGAATATAAATATTTTAAAAGGGTTCGATGATGAAAATGTTATGAAAGGTTTATTTGTTAAAAAGGGTATTAAGAAGTGTTTTAATGATAAATGATAACTTTATGAAAGGTTTGTTGATGGAAAGAGGGTATCATGACAAGTTACGAAAATGGTAAGATTAAGAAAAAATTCCTCGATGAAAAATGGTAGTGTTATGAAACATTTTAATGATAAAATCTGTTCTATTATGAGAGATTTCGTATGAATGATAAACGTTTGGTTGATAAATATGGCAATTTTATTAAAGGTTTTGTTGATAGATAAGCACAATGGTGGGTTAAGCTGCCAAAAATAACATGGAAGGCATCTTAATAAACATGATAATATTATGAATGGAGAAAATTATACTATTATGTGGTTATATATATATATATATATATAATTTTGATAAGATAAAAATGAGGAATATGACAAGTCTGATTGGTAACATTATGGAAATTTTCGATAATGATAACGGTATTACGCAAAATTTGGTTGATGAAAGAGTTTTGTTGATAGAAATGCTAGCGTTATGAAAGGTGTAAGAAAAATATTACGCACAAGAAAGGTTGATCTTAATGGTAGGATATGAGGTTTGATTAATTAAAAGGGGAAAATTAGAATGAAAGTTTTCAGTAATGCAATTCATAGTAGTATGAAAGTAATATAAGGAAAGGTTTGGTTGATTAAAATGGTAAAATTACGTAAGGTTTGGTAGATGAAAATGCTAGCATTATGAAAGAGGAAACACTATGACAGTGATAATACTACGAAAGATTTGGTTGATAAAACACGGTAATATTAAGACTTTATTATTCTATAACAAATTTAGTATAAAGAAGGCTAACCAAAAGGGTAGCATAGGTTTCGTTAATAGGGATGGTAGTATTATGAATGGTTTTGAGGAGTTATGGTTATGAAGAGCTTCGTTGACAAGAATTGTAGCAATATCAATGGTTTCATTGCGAAAAATTGTTAAATTATTAAAAGTTTTGTTAACAAAAATGGTAGTATTATGAAAGATTTGGGTTTTTAAAAAACACAGAATGAGTGTGAATGAATGTGTTAGTATTATGAAAGCTTTCGCTGATAATCGTAGCATGAAAGGTTTTGGTTATTATAAGATATCTTAAGGAGTAATTTGATAACAAAATTGTAGTATTATGATAGCTTTGGCTAATAAAAATGGTAGCATGAAAGGTTCTATTGATGAAAGTGGTAATATATAGAAAGACTTCACTGATAAAAAATGGCACCATGAAAGACTTGGATGATGAGATATGGTAGTATTATAACAGGAATGGTAGCAATGAAGGTTTCATTTATGAAAATGATAAGGTTGCAAAAGGTTTCGTTTACATGAATGGTAGTATTATGAAATTTTTGATGATAAAATCATTCTATTTTGAAAGGTTTCGTAAGAATCATAAAAGGTTTGGTTGATAAATATGGAAGTTTTCTGAAAGGTTTTGATGATGAAGGTAATATTTGCAAGGTTTAGACGGTGAAAGCAGTAATATGAAAGAATCAAGAGAGTTCTTTTTCTGAAAAAAAGAAAATGTATGGAAGATTTACTTGATAAAATGGTAGCATTAGGTTCGTGAATATGGTAAAATGGAAGTATTATGAAAGGCTTGACTATAAAAATGGTAGCAGTATTAAAGGTTTCGTTGAAAGAATGTATTATCAGAGTTTTGTTGATAAAAGTGTAGCATTATGAAGGTTTTGGTTGATAGAAATGGTTGCATTGTAAAAAGGTTTTAATTGAAATGGCAGTATCACGAGAGTCAAGGTGATAAAAATGTAGCATTAGGAAAGATTTAGTTGATATATGTGGTAAGGTTTCTTGATAGACATGGTAATATTATGAAATATTTATTTAATTAAAAAGGCAGTAATTAAAAAAAAAAAAAAAAAAAAAAAACGGTAGTATATAACAAAAAAATACGAAAAGTTTTTATAGCAAAAATGATAATATTATGCAAGATTTGGTTGAGATATATGGTAGTGTTGCGAAAGGTTTTGATAAAGATGGCAGAATTAAAGGTTTGATTACTAAAGATGATAACATTATGAAAGGCTTCATTACAGCTGGTAGCATTGTTAAAAGTTTTATTGATGCAAATGGCAAAAATAAATAACTTGATAATGCACATGGTAGTATTATAAAAGTTTAGTTAATATAATTGGTTGGTATAATTGGGAACATTTTGTTTAAAATGGTACGGAAGGTATGGTTGATGAATACTATAGTATTGAGATAGGTTTTACTGATAAAAATGGTAATATTATGAAGGATTAGCTGGTAAAAAAAAATAACATGAAGGTTTGTTTGCTAGATCGGTAATTTTAAGAAAGGTTTCGATGAAAGAAATTGCATCATGTTAAAAGGTTTTGTTAATAAGAATAGTATAAAAGGTTTGGCTGGAAAAAAGTGTAGCATTAAGAAATCTTTGAATAATGAAAATAGTGGACAGTACGAAAGTTTTCGGTAATAAAAATGGTAATATTATGAAAGTCTTTGTTGATAAGCATGGTAGTATGAAATATTTCGTTAGCATGACCTTTTGTTGATAAGAGATGGTAGTATTTAAGAAAGGTCCGGTTTATAAAGATGGTAGCATTATTCAAGGTTTCATAATATAAATGATAATTTTGTAAAAGACATGGTCAACAGAAATGGTAGCATAAAAAAAGCATTATTAAAGGCTTCAATAATAATAATAATATGAAAAGTTAAGTTGCTAAATTCGGTAGCTTGAAAGGTTTCGTTGATGAAAATAGTGGTATTAGAAAAGGTGTTTTGACTGTTATGAAAGGTATGGTTAATGGAGATGGTAGTATTAAGAAACGTTTTGATAACAAATAATATTATGTTTGGAGTTAAAAATGGTAGCATAAAAAAAAATCCCACATAGAAATATCGCTAATGAAAATCGTAATATTATAAAGGTTTAGTTATTAAGGAGATTGATAATAATGGTAGCATGAACTTACGAGAGGTGTTCGTGATTAAAACGATAACATTATGAAAGGTTTCGTTACTGACAGTGGTAGAGTTATGAGGGATTTTGTTGATGAAAATGGCAGTATTATGAAAGGTTTGCGAGCTAAAAATGGTAGCTTTATGAAAGGATTACTTGATAAAAATGGTTGCTTTATGAAAGGGTTACTTGAATGGTTGCGTTTTGAAAGGTTTGCGAGATAAAATTGGTTGCTTTATGAAAGGATTACTTAATAAAAATGGTTGCTTTATGAAAGGATTACTTAATCAAAATGGTTGCTTTATGAAAGGGTTACTTTATAAAACTGGTTGCTTTATAAAAGGGTTACTTGAATGGTTGCGTTTTGAAAGGTTTGCGAGATCAAAATGGTAACTTTATGAAAAGTTGCACGAATGAAAATGGTATTATTATGAAAGGTGTGGTGGATTGGCTGATGAAAATAATTTCATTCTGAAAGTTTGGAAATAAGGATATTATAAGGTGTTGGGTTTATACAGAAAAGTAAAATTAGCTGAAAGGTTTCGGTGATAAAGATAAAGGTTAAGATAATATAAATGGTAATAATATTGAATGTTTTAGTTGATAAGGGTAGCATTATGAAAGGTATGGTCAACAAAGATGTTAGTATTATGAAAGCATCGGTTGATAAAAATGATATTATCAAAAGTTTTGGTAATGACATTGGTAGTATTATGAAAGGTTTCATTGATAAAAATGGTAGCGTTATGAAATGTGTCTATGGGAATAATGCTGAATTTATTTTATGTATTTTTGTGATAAAAATGGTATAATTATACAATTCCTCGATAATAGAATGATCAATTAGTATTCGGCTGCATGCCTTTAAGATCACATAAGGAGTAATTATCTTGCTGAATATTATTAAGGGGAGATGAAGAACTAGTTCTAGGATGAGTAATATTCAAATAAAAGGAAAAACAAGTCCCACGCAATATTACTTATGTGAAAGGGTGTGATAGTCCTGTACTGTAAACCATTAAGGTAAATAAGTATTTCGTCCGGTGTAGTATTATTACAGTAAAATGAATTTGTCCGATGCTGAGTATTATTAAGGCAAGGTAATGATTTTAAATAAGTATCATGATAGTAAAAGGATTAGTTAGTCTGAGGTTTTGTACCATTGAGGAAAATAAAAGTCCCGGTGGTATGTATTATCAAGGTAAATTATGATATAATCCACCGGGTTTGTGTACTGCGAAGGTAAAATTGAGTATATTCCGGGACTGTGTTTAGTAGCGGTGGAATTAGGCTCAGAAAAAAAGGATATATGGTTGACAATTGTGACAGAAACAATAGTAAAAATAGTATTAAGCAGTATAATAGATTAATAAGTTGACTTTAGGTTAATTTTTTGAATTAGTGATAGAAAAACAGATAAAAAGATTTAAAGTCCAATTTATGACCTAAGTTACAAGAAGAAAAAGTATGAAAGTGAGTATAGATGTTCTCATGAATTTAATGAATCGTAAATTTGATTAATTTCATGAGATAATATCATCGATTTTTTTTTTTTCCATGGGAAACTTTGAATTATGTCCTCCGTTAATAGCGGAATGAACGAAAGTTTTCGGGATGCTGAAAGGAAAAAAAAGTAAAGAAAACTAGGGTTAAATGTGTTGAAAAAACTACAATTAGTAAAGAAAGTGTTATGGAAAGGAAATTTGGTAGATTTAAATAGATATAGGAGTTTATACATGATATAAATATTCTTAAGTATGTAGAGATACACCTGGAGATTTATGAGTACATATATGATAGAAACATTAGTATTTGTATATATATATATATTTATATGACCATAAATGTATGAATGAATATATAATATAGAGATACGAGTATATATATAGATATATGACTGGAAATGTAAATTAGAAAGATATATAGACGATTACATAGTGCATTACAAGCTTTTAAGTTAAAAGTTGTAATGAACACTTTGAAAAAGTAAATCCCATTTATGTAATACGGAAAAATAGTCTTCCATGATACTGTTTATGTGTCTTATTTCTATAATGAATTATGTGTATCCGGTTCGTTATATTAACTGTAAAATCTGTATCTAGGTTATATTTCTGTGTTGTGTATTCTGTATTATATTTTGAATTAGTAGAGTAAGATCTGTTTGTTTTTTTGCATGTATTGTACATAATGGGTCTCTTTACTATTTATTCGTACGTTGCTATTATCTTGTAAATTATAAAAAAAAAAAAAAAAAAAAAAAAAATGCGCATATATAAAAAAAGTAAAAAAAAAAAAAAAAAAAAATCAAGAACAGAAAAATCCAAGGGCAACAAAGACAAAACAAAAAAAACTAATAGGCAAAAAAACAAAAACAACAAAAACAAAAAAATCAGTAATAGCTAAAAAAAAAGAAAAAAAATCCATTAAGTGATAAAGACAAAAAAAAAAAAAAAAAAAAAAACAGAAAGAGGCTTAAAAAAAAAAAAAAATCTTTATGCTCTTATCTTAGTCCAACACATATATGAATTTGTATTTCTATTAAAAAGCTACTGTTTAACACGTCGTCGCGCTAGCTCATTGATTTGAGTATCGGGAAAAGACTCATTTCGATTCCAAGCTATAGTGGCGATAATGTATTTTAATTATTTACTTTAATAAATGCATGAGAAAGAATATTGAGTGTTTTAGTAAGCATATTGGAAACGATGGATGGAGAAGGAGGAAGAGAGAGAGAGAGGAAGGAAGATAGAAGGAGAATGAGAGAGATAAAGAGAGAGAGAGAGAGAGAGAGAGAGAGAGAGAGAGAGAGAGAGAGAGAGAGAGAGAGAGAGAGAGGGAGAGAGTGAGAGAGTGAGAGAGTGAGAGATAGAGAGAATGAATAAATTAATTATATTGGTGATAAAGACGGTGTTGGTGGTGGTTTTCTTTATAAAAAAGTATCCAAAATATGGTAATCACTTGAAGGAATACAATGAGAAGAAACAGAAAATAAGATTAAAAATACGAAGGAAACAGAAGGAGAAAAAAAAGAGAAATAATGACAGTGAGTGAGAGAGAGAGAGAGAGAGAGAGAGAGAGAGAGAGAGAGAGAGAGAGAGAGAGAGAGAGAGAGAGAGAGAGAAAGAGAGGGAGAGAGAGTGAAAGAGTGAGAGAGAGAGAAAATGAATAAATTGATTATATTGGTGATAAAGACGGTGTCGGTGGTGGTTTTCTTAATAAAAAAGTATCCAAAATATGGTAATCACTTGAAGGAATACAATGAGAAGAAACAGAAAATAAGATTAAAAATACGAAGGAAACAGAAGGAGAAAAAAAAGAGAAATAATGACAGTGAGTGAGTGAGAGAGAGAGAGAGAGAGAGAGAGAGAGAGAGAGAGAGAGAGAGAGAGAGAGAGAGAGAGAGAGAGAGAGAGAGAGAAAGAGAGGGAGAGAGAGTGAAAGAGTGAGAGAGAGAGAAAATGAATAAATTGATTATATTGGTGATAAAGACGGTGTCGGTGGTGGTTTTCTTAATAAAAAAGTATCCAAAATATGGTAATCACTTGAAGGAATACAATTAGAAGAAGCATAAAATAATATTAAAAATACGAAGAAAACAGAAATAAAAAAAAGAGAAATAATGACAGAGAGAAAGAGAGAGAGAGAGTGAGTGAGTGAGTGAGTGAGTGAGTGAGTGAGTGAGTGAGTGAGTGAGTGAGTGAGTGAGTGAGTGAGAGAGAGAGAGTGAGTGAGAGAGAAAATGAGAGCGAGAGAGAAAAAGAAAGAGAAAGAGAGAGAGTAATATTGACAATGAAAGAAGGACAAAGGAAGAAAAAAACAGAACAAAAGAAACCGAATAAAGAGTAAGAAATAAATAAATAAATGAGGAAAACAGGAAAATAAGGAAATATAATCATTAACTCCCATGTTAACATAAGGTGAGTGAGTGAGTAAGTCTTGTTTTTTGTGCATGAGTAAGCAATTTTTTTTTTTTGGTAAATAATTATGCTATTCTAACAACGATTTGATTGAGTTTTTTTTATTTTCTCGTCTTTCGTCATCGTTTTATATCATAATTAAGGTGAGATTTGTAGATTTGATGCTATTTTGATGCATTTTTTATGTATTTTATTCGTATATCAATTTTATCATATACACACTTACATACACATACGCATATACATATACATACACATGCACATATACATACACATATATATATATACATATACATACGCATACACATACACATATACATACACATACACATACACATACACATAAGCATACACATACATATACACATACGCATACATACACATACAGATACACGTACGCATACATACACATATATTCACATACACATGCACGCAAACATACATCCCACACAGAGAAACAGCATATGTAAGTATGTATTTATATATCTATAGATGTGTTTATCTGTCTGCGTTGGCATATATGTGTGTATTAATGTAACTATATATTTTGATGCCTCTTGTATATATTTCACTATCACTATGATAAATCACGTATTATACAAACCCAATACAAAAAATAAACCTCTTTCTCTCTCACTTTATCTCTCTCCCTCTCAAATTTCTCTCTCTCTCTCTCTCTCTCTCTCTCTCTCTCTGTTCTCTCTCTCTCTCTGTTCTCTCTCTCTCTCTCTCTCTCTCTCTCTCTCTCTCTCTCTCTCTCTCACTCTCTCTCTCTCTCTCTCTCTCTATAAGTCAATCAAAAAGTGCCAAGGAAATGCACAAGTAAAAGTGAGATAATCCTTCAAGCTGAGTGAAGTTTTCCCAAAGACGTTCTCTGAAGAAGGCAAGAAATTCCCGAAGGACCCTTCATTATGCACAGGCAGCACACCCTCGACAAAAGAGGAATTAAAGGACCCAGACTCATTAACTCACTGACGAGAGAACACGCAGACTGGGGTACACATTGCACACGGTGACCTTACAGCGTTTGGTGGATGGTCAGGTTTTGTTCGTATGTGTGTGTCTTCTGTCTGGGTAATTTGTGTTTTTTATGTCTGTTTGTTTGCTTGATTGATTGATTGACTGTCTGTTTGCTTGTTTGTTTAGATGTCTATCTGTCTGTCTCCTTGTCTGTCTTTCTTTTCCTTTCCCAATCTCCTCCTCTCTTTTTCTCTCTCTCTCTCTCTCTCTCTCTTTCTCTCTCTTCCTCTCACTCTCTCACTCTCTCTCTCTCTCTCTCTGTCTCTCTCCCTCCCTCCCTCTCTCTCTCTCTCTCTCTCTCTCTCTCTCTCTCTCTCTCTCTCTCTCTCTCTCTCTCTCTCTCTCCCTCTCCTCTCTCTCCCTCCCTCTCTTTCACCTCCCCCTCCCAGTCCCCCCTCCCCCCTGCAAAGGGGACAATACTCACTTTCATTTTAAACTCATTAATCAGTGAAAACCCATATAATACACATTACAAATTCTTTAAAAATGCACTCTATTTGAAAATGAAAACATGCATATGCGTCTAATTATTAATTATTAACACATCGTGCATATGAAAAAGGGATGTAACGCAAGAGTGGTATACACAGTTTGTAATAGAACTAGGCTATTTTTTATAGTTTCACTGCGATATTTATCAATGGAGTAAAAAGGAAACCAAGAGAGATAAATTAATAAAATGAGTAAAAGCAAGAAAAAGTATAGTAAAGGGGAATGATAATTTGCATTATATCGCTTCTCTTGAACTGGAAAGAAAAGAGAAAGACAATATTGTTTAAATAGCATTTTCCTGCATCTGCTGAACTTGTATTCCCCATCTCCTCCCCAACAATTCCCCGTCTCCACCCCCACAATTCCCCATCTCCACCCCCACAATTCCCCGTCTCCACCCCACAATTCCCCATCACCTCCCCCACGATTCCCCATCTCCACCCCCACAATTCCCCATCTCCACCCCACAATTCCCCATCTCCCCCCCCACAATTCCCCATCTCCACCCCCACAATTCCCCATCTCCACCCCCACAATTCCCCATCACCTCCCCCACGATTCCCCATCTCCACCCCACAATTCCCCATCTCCACCCCCACAATTCCCCATCTCCACCCCCACAATTCCCCATCTCCTCCCCACAATTCCCCATCTCCTCCCCCACAATTCCCCATCTCCACCCCACAATTCCCCATCTCCTCCCCCACAATTCCCCATCTCCACCCCCACAATTCCCCATCTCCACCCCCACAATTCCCCATCTCCACCCACACAATTCCCCATCTCCTCCCCCACAATTCCCCATCTCCACCCCCACAATTCCCCATCTCCACCCACACAATTCCCCATCTCCTCCCCCACAATTCCCCATCTCCACCCACACAATTCCCCATCTCCACCCACACAATTCCCCATCTCCACCCACACAATTCCCCATCTCCACCCACACAATTCCCCATCTCCACCCACACAATTCCCCATCTCCACCCACACAATTCCCCATCTCCACCCACACAATTCCCCATCTCCTCCTCACAATTCCCCATCTCCACCCCCACAATTCCCCATCTCCTCCCCCACAATTCCCCGTCTCTACCCCACAATTCCCCATCTCCACCCACACAATTCCCCATCTCCTCCCTAACAAATCCCCATCTCCACCCACACAATTCCACATCTCCTCCCCCACAATTCCCAATCACCTCCCCCACAATTCCCCATCTCCACCCCCACAATTCCCAATCTCCACCCCCACAATTCCCCATCTCCACCCCCACAATTCCCCATCTCCACCCCCACAATTCCCCATCTCCACCCCCACAATTCCCCATCTCCACCCCCACAATTCCCCATCTCCTCCCCCACAATCCCCCATCTCTTCCCCCACCATTCCCCATCTCCACCCCCACAATTCCCCATCTCCTCCCCCACAATCCCCATCTCCACCCCCACTATTCCCCATCTCCGACCCCACAATTCCCCATCTCCACCCACACTATTCCCCATTTCCTCCCCCACAATTCCCCATCTCCCCCACAATTCCCCATATTCTCGCCCACAATTCCCCATCTCCACCCACATTATTCCCCATCTCCTCCCCCACAATTCCCCATCTCCTCCCCACAATTCCCCATATCCTCCCACACAATCCCCATCTCCTTCTCCACAATTCCCCGTCTCCTCCCCCACAATCCCCATCTCCACCCACATTATTCCCCATCTCCTCCCCACAATTCCCCATCTCCACCCTCACAATTTCCCATCTCCTTCCCCACAATTCCTCGTCTCCTCCCCACAATTCCCCATCTCCACCCACACCATTCCCCATCTCCACCCCCACTTTTCCCCATATCCTCCACCACAATTCCCCATCTCCACCAACACAATTCCCCGTTTCCACCCCCACAATTCCCCATCTTCTCCCCCACAATTCCCGTTCTCCACCCCACAATTTCCCGTCTCGCCCACAATCCCCCATCTCCCCCACATTTCCCCGTCTCCACCCCCACAATTCCCATCTCCCCACAATTCCCCATCTCCTCCCTCATAATTCCCCATCTCCTCCCCAACAATTCCCCATCTCCTCCCCCCATAATTCCCCTACTCCACCCTCACAATTCCCTATCTCCTCCCCCACAATTCTCCATCTCCTCCCCCACAATTCTCATTCTCCTCCCCCACAATTCCCCATCTCCTTCTCCACAATTCCCCGTCTCTACCCCACAATTCCCCATCTCCCCCACACTATTCCCCATCTCCTCCCCCACAATGCCCCATCTCCCCTACAATTCCCCATCTCCTTCCCCACAATTCCCCGTCTCTACCCCACAATTCCCCATCTCCTCCCCTACAATTCCCCATTTCTTCCCCACAATTCCCCATCTCCTCCCCCACAATTCCCTATCTCCTCCACCACAATTCCCCATCTCCACCAACACAATTCCCCGTCTCCACCCCCACAATTCCACTTCTCCTCCCCCACAACTCCCCTTCTCCTCCCCCACAATTCCCCATCTCAACCCCACAATTCCCCATCTCCTACCCCACAATTCCCCTTCTCCCCCACAATTCCCCATCTCCATCCCACAATTCCCCGTCTCGCCCACAATCGCCCATCCCCCCCGCAATTCCCCATCTCCTCCCCCACAATTCCCCATGTCCTCCCCCACAATTCCCCTTCTCCTCCCCCACAATTCCCCATCTCCACCCCACAATTCCCCGTCTCGCCCACAATCCCCCATCTCCCCCACAATTCCCCTTCTCCTCCCCCACAATTCCCCATCTCCTCCCCCACCATTCCCCATCTCCCCCCCACAATTCCCCATCACCTTCCCCACAATTCCCATCTCCTCCCCCACAATTCCCCATATCCTCCACCACAAAGCCCCATCTTCACCCCACAATTCCCCATCTCCTTCCCCACAATTCCCCATCTCCACCCACACAATTCTCCATCTCCTCCCCCACAATTCCCCATCTCCACCCACACTATTCCCCATCTCCACCCATACAATTCCCCATCTCCTCCCACACAATTCCCCATCTCCACCCATACAATTCCCCATCTCCACCCACACAATTCCCCATCTCCACCCATACAATTCCCCATCTCCACCCCCACAATTCCCCATCTCCTCCCCCACAATTCCCCATCTCCACCCACACAATTCTCCATCTCCTCCCCCACAATTCCCCATCTCCACCCATACAATTCCCCATCTCCTCCCACACAATTCCCCATCTCCACCCATACAATTCCCCATCTCCACCCATACAATTCCCCATCTCCACCCCCACAATTCCCCATCTCCTCCCCCACAATTCCCCATCTCCACCCCACAATTCCCAATCACCTCCCCCACAATTCACCATCTCCACTCCATAATTTCCAGTCTCCACCCCCACACTTCCCCGTCTCGCCCACAATTCCCCATCTCCCCCACAATCCCTCATCTCCCCAACAACTCCCATATCCCCCACAATTCCCAAACTCCACCAACTCCACCGCCTGACCGTATTTCTCTGACCAATTTGCATAACATTCACTCCCCCCCCACTCCCCCAACTCGTTCCCTTCCCCTACGATTCCCCTCCCTCTCCCCACTTGCCCATTTCCCCTCTCCCTCCTCCTACCCAACGTTTCTCCCTTTCACCTCCTTCCTCTCTTTCTCTCTCTCCCTCTCTCTTTTCACCTCCTCTCTCTTTCCCGCTCTTTCACCTCCTCCCACCCTCTCTCTCTCATTCAACCTTCCCTCTCCATCTCCCCCCTACCGCCCCCCCCCGTCTCCCCTCAAACATGTCTCCCTACCCAATTTACATACCCTCCCCCCCCACCCCACAATTCCTCTCCACCCCACAATTCCCCGTCTCGCCCACAATTCCCCATCTCCTCCCCTACAATTCCCCTTCTCCTCCCCCAAAATTCTCCATCTCCTCCCCCACAATTCCCCATCTCCTCCCACACAATTTCCCATCTCCTCCCACACAATTTCCCATCTCCTCCCACACAATTCCCTATTTCCTCCCACACAATTCCCCATCTCCACCCACACAATTCCCCATCTCCACCCACACAATTCCCCATCTCCTCCCACACAATTCCCCATCTCCACCCACACAATTCCCCATCTCCACCCCAACAGTTCCCCATCTCCTCCCCCACAATTCCCCATCTCCACCCCCACAATTCCCCGTCTCGCCCACAATCCCCCATCTCCCCCACAATTCCCCATCTCCTCCCCCACAATTCCCCCTTTCCTCCCCCACAATTCCCCATCTCCTCCCCCACAATTCCCCCTTTCCTCCCCCACAATTCCCCTTCTCCTCCCCCACAATTCCCCATCTCCTCCCCCACAATTCCCGATCTCCACCCCACAATTCCCCTTCTCCTCCCCCACAATTCCCCATCTCCTCCCCCACAATTCCCGATCTCCTCCCCCACAATTCCCATCTCCACCCCACAATTCCCCGTCTCGCCCACAATCCCCCACCCCCCACAATTCCCCTTCTCCTCCCCCACAATTCCCCATCTCCTCCCCCACAATTCCACTTTTCCTCCCCCACAATTCCCCATCTCCATCCCACAATTCCCCTTCTCCTCCCTCACAATTCCCGATCTCCTCCCCCACAATTCCCCATCTCCTCCCCCACAA
>NC_061820.1:39720724-39725724 GCF_019202785.1 Penaeus chinensis | reverse complement strand
TTATTATAATTTAATGAATGTAAGGAAATCGACTTTAATTAAATCTGATGTCCTGATGATATGGAAATTTTCAAAAAAATGTCGCAACTTTTAACTGATGTCAATAATGCAAAAGCGACAATATTGGTTGGGTAAATTCTATACATAATCTTGAAACTTGCAATATCGTTCACATTTCAACAAGGATGTTTAAACCGATATAAATAGATGCAATGGACACTAATTAAGTGCATCGGCAATTGCACGAATATAGTCATGGTATTTTTATAAAAGTAGGAAATGTATCAAAGGCTTCTGTTTGTCTGTCTATTTCATGTTGCATCCTGTTGCATACGTCATCAAAGCAAAGTTGTGCAATCAGATACACTGGTCATTTAATTACCATAAGAGAATAATGGTATTTAGAATGTGAATAACTGGTTTGTTACTCTTTCGAAATGTTTAATCAAAATTGTAGTGAAGTAATGAGAGAAAATGTTGCTAAAAAAATGTAATTGAAGACTAAAATAAAAGGAAAAAAAATGTCTTTTCGTTTTTAAGTGAATGTCTGTTTGTCCCTTATTCTGTCTGTCTGTTTGTCTGTCTCTTTTTATATTGATTCCTGTCTTCCCTCCCCCTCTCTCTTTTTCTCTCCCTCTGACTGTCTGTCTGTCGGTTTCTCTCTCTCTTTCCCACTCCCTCCTATCTCTCTATTTTTTTTTTCCTTACTCCCCCCCCCCTTCTCTGTTCCTTCTTCCCCTCCTCCCTTCGTCTTCTCGTCCTTCTCCTCCTCTCCCCTTTCCCTGTCTTATTTACCGTTCTTCTCCCTTTTTCTCCCTTTCCTCTTCCACCCTTCCCTAGTCTCATTTACTTTTACTCTTCTCTCTCTCTCTTCTCCTTCTTTATCTCTTCTTCAACCTACCTGTTCCCCTTTTCCCTCTTCCCTCTTCCTCTTTACCTTTTATTACTCTTTTTTGCCCTTCTTCTTCTATCTCCCTCCTTCCCTTTTCTATCTGTCTCTCTCTTTCCCTTATCTTACCCTCCCTCTCCTCCTCCAATCTTTCCTCTCATTTATCCCTTCTCCTCTTTCATTCTCCTCCCCTTTTCTATCCTTCTTCCTCTTCTTTCCCTCCCTCACCTCCTACACCATTTCCTCGTCTCATCTATCCCTTCTTCTTCCGTTTCTCTTCCTCCTACTCCCTCTCCTCCTTTACCTTTTCCCTTTCTCATCTTCTCCAATTCTCCCCTCCTCTTTTTAACTCCACCCTTTCCTCGTCTTATCTGTCCCTATTCTTCCACCTCTCTCCTCCCCTCTTCCTCTTGATTCCCTCTACCTCCCCCTCCTTTCCCTCCCCCCTCCCTCATTTCCCATTCCATCTTTCCTCATCTCATCTTTTCTCTTCTCCCCTCCTCCTCTTCACTCCCTCTACTTTCCCCTCCTCTCCCTCCTCCCTCCCTCATTTCCCACTCGCCTTACTCGTCTCCTTCCCTTCTCCTCCTCCTCATTCCCCCTACCTTCCCCTCCTCTCCCTCCCTCCTCCTTCATTTCCCACTCCACCTTTCCTCGTCTCATCCACCTCTCTCCTCATTCCCCCTACCTTCCCCTCCTCTCCCTCCTCCCTACCTCATTTCCCATTCCATCTTTCCTCGTCTCCTCCCCTCCTCCTCCTCATTCCCCCTACCTTCCCCTCCTCTCCCTCCTCCCTACCTCTCCCTCCCCACTCCCTCATTTCCCAATACATCTTTCCTCGTCTCCTCCGCTCCTCCTCCTCATTCCCCCTACCTTCCCCTCCTCTCCCTCCCCCTCCCTTTCCCCACAACCTCCGCCCACTCCCTCATTTCCCACTCCACCTTTCCTCGTCTCATCCACCTCTCTCCTCCCCTCCTCCTCCTCATCCCCCCTACCTTCCCCTCCTCTCCCTCCCCCTCCCCCTCCCTTTCCCCACACCATCCGCCCACTCAATCACGTGACGCAACATTCCACAGCGGGGAGGTCTAGTTAATCCTAAACGACCAAATATGTGGACTTTCATGATTTTCATTAACGCTCTGAAGTGGGTCGATAATTACGTTCAATTAACGCCAACAGCGACCGTGTCTCTTTCTCTCTTTTTAGCATTAACGAATACGTTAGCTTGGGGTAATTAAGCGTGTCTTGGTAATTAGGTTCTAGTTAATTTTCTATTTTGGGAACATGCACGGAGTGGATAAAACACTTGTGAACATGCACAGTCTCTCTCTCTCTCTCTCTCTCTCTCTCTCTCTCTCTCTCTCTCTCTCTCTCTCTCTCTCTCTCTCTCTCTCTCTCTCTCTTTATTTTTTTCTTTCAGTTACTACCCACTTTTCTTTTTGCATAATGTTCATTGTGACAAATGATATGAATGAGAGTGAATAACTTCACAGTGCGAGAGATGTATTTGACCGTTTTTAATTATGTCTTCGTCAGAAAAAATTATGAACGAGACCGGTCAATTATGTCTCTAGCTCTGCGATGATAGTTATTTTCATTCATACCTTTTTTACTCTCACACACACACACACACACACACACACACACACACACACACACACACACACACACACACACACACACACACACACACACACACACACACACACACACACACACACACACACACACACACACACACAAACACACACACACACACACACACACACACACACACGCACGCACGCACGCACGCACGCACGCACGCAAAGAAATACACATACAGATTTATACACGGCCACTGTCAAACAATCACGCATACACAAGCAGAATACATAACCCATATATATATATATATATTGTTATGGTATCTCAACTAACACAAGTGAAAACATACCTAACCCCCCCTACTCCCCCTCACCCCTTGAAAAAAAAAAAAAATCTACACAGGATATGAATCAATTACTGTAAAAGTTTACCCGCAGACCGACGAATACAGCCACTGGCAGTTACGTAATTGGTCTGACTTTGACAATGGTTATAAAGTGTTGTGTTGACTGACCCCCCTTTCCGCCTGTGTTAACATTTACTCTCTTTCGAAATATATTGTTTTCTGTAATCTTTGGTCATTGATGTTATTGTGGTTATTGTCATTTTTTCGAACGCGTCTGTATTGTTCTTTTCATTATGTTTTATAATAAAGGTTTCAATATGAAAACGTTATAAGTATGGATTATGAATATTTCAGTGATGCTTTGTAGCATTGAAACAAGTCTCTTAAGTTTCTTCACAAACAACAAATAAACAAGTAACAGGCATAGAACAAACAACAATGGTAACAAATAACAACAAACAAGCAAAAGATATGATACAAACAAGCAAAAAACCACAGAAACAAACAGCAACAAAACTATCAACAAATACATTCATTATCTGATCAACAGACGTGGACTTAACTACCTAAAAGTATCTACACATAACACAAATAAACTTACCTATTTAAACGTATAAACTTCAATATATAAACCTCAACTTGTACACACCATATAATTTCCCCATTGTAATCCAATGCAACTTAGATATACACCTATTAACAAAAATCATTGCAACATTGCACCTAATAAAGTAAATATAATTGCACATACCCTGGAATGTAGACCCGGAAATACAACACTTGATAAATCCCTTCAAAAATATTAACACTTATTCTTTATACATTAAAGTTAACTCCTGCTTTATCTGGATTTGCTGTGATTGTTAATGGTTATTAAATGGTTATTGGCTAATGGTTAATGGTTAATGGTTAAAAGCAAAACTAAATGTGCTAGACATGTAAGGTCATGTAGCACTATAGGAAGGTACAGTAAAGGGTAGTGAAGGGCGCTAGAGTTAGTAGTTAGTTGCTATATGTCAGCTATCTAGAAGAATATTGAAAAAGTTTTTAAAGAATTTTTGTTCTTATTCTTATAATTCTGAGTGTTGTCAGAGTAAGGAGCTGGGTAGAGGGGGGGGGGGGGGTCACTCCTATCTTCCTTCCTTTCCTCCCTCTTAGCTTCCTTCTATCCTCCCTCCCTCCCTCCTATCTTCCTTCCTTTCCTCCCTCTTAGCTTCCTTCTATCCTCCCTCCCTCCTATCTTCCTTTCCTCCCTCTTAGCTTCCTTCTATCCTCCCTCCCTCCCTCCCTCCTATCTTCCTTCCTTTCCTCCCTCTTAGCTTCCTTCTATCCTCCCTCCCTCCCTCCCTCCTATCTTCCTTCCTTTCCTCCCTCTTAGCTTCCTTCTATCCTCCCTCCCTCCCTCCCTCCTATCTTCCTTCCTTTCCTCCCTCTTAGCTTCCTTCTATCCTCCCTCCCTCCCTCCCATCTTCCTTTCCTCCCTCTTAGCTTCCTTCTATCCTCCCTCCCTCCCTCCCTCCTATCTTCCTTCCTTTCCTCCCTCTTAGCTTCCTTCTATCCTCCCTCCCTCCCTCCCATCTTCCTTTCCTCCCTCTTAGCTTCCTTCTATCCTCCCTCCCTCCTATCTTCCTTCCTTTCCTCCCTCTTAGCTTCCTTCTATCCTCCCTCCCTCCCTCCTATCTTCCTTCCTTTCCTCCCTCTTAGCTTCCTTCTATCCTCCCTCCCTCCCTCCCTATCTTCCTCTTTCCTCCCTCTTAGCTTCCTTCTATCCTCCCTCCCTCCCTCCCTCCTATCTTCCTTCCTTTCCTCCCTCTTAGCTTCCTTCTATCCTCCCTCCCTCCCTCCCTCCTATCTTCCTTCCTTTCCTCCCTCTTAGCTTCCTTCTATCCTCCCTCCCTCCCTCCCTCCTATCTTCCTTCCTTTCCTCCCTCTTAGCTTCCTTCTATCCTCCCTCCCTCCCTCCTATCTTCCTTCCTTTCCTCCCTCTTAGCTTCCTTCTATCCTCCCTCCCTCCCTCCTCATCTTCCTTTCCTCCCTCTTAGCTTCCTTCTATCCTCCCTCCCTCCCTCCCTCCTATCTTCCTTTCCTCCCTCTTAGCTTCCTTCTATCCTCCCTCCCTCCCTCCTCCTATCTTCCTTCCTTTCCTCCCTCTTAGCTTCCTTCTATCCTCCCTCCCTC
>NC_061820.1:39700724-39715724 GCF_019202785.1 Penaeus chinensis | reverse complement strand
TTGTTATTATCATTATGATAACTATCATTATCGCTATTATTATCATTGTTATTGTCATCAATATTATTATTATTATTATTGTTATCAATATTATTATTAATCATTGTTATCATTATTATTATTATTACTAATATCATCATTATTGTTATTATTACTGTCGTTTAATCCCTGCCCCCCCCCCCTTTCCAAACAGCCCCCTCCCCTCCGTCCCTTACTTTGACCCTCAGCCAATAGGAAAACTAGACTTCAGTAAAACACGAGTAATCAGCCAATCAAGTGGCGGCTTTCTGTCATTTAAGGATAATGTCGATTTCATTCCTGTATTTTCCAACCCGTCCTTTTAAAACCATGTATTTTTATCACATCTTTTATTTTTTATTACTTCTCTTTTTTTTTTTTTTTTTTTTTTTTTTTTTTTTTTTTTTTTTTTTTTTTACAACTCTTGTTCACAACGCGGTGGCTTGATGAGGTGCGGGATGATTTGTTGCACGTTGCATATATATTTTTTTTCTCATTTTAACATGCAAGGGGATTTGTTTTCTGCAACAGTGAAATGAACGCGTCCAGTGTATTCTCGGATTGTGCAAATCCCGGTTGCGTTTCTGAAATTCTTTCCTGTTGCAATTTGCTTGATGTGATTATTATGAAATGCAACACCGACGGCCTCATAATTCAATTTGCAATACTAGCTTGATTTATGTCTATATATATTTTTTTGAATCGTGTTTTTTTTTAATTTATTATGTACGTATATTTATTTGTTTGTTGATTCAATGATTATGACATTTATGGAGTTGTGGTATTGGGATTAGGAGCTTAGTATGGTTACACTATTTACTTTTAAGTTATTATTATTATTATTATTATTATTATTATTATTATTATTATTATTATTTTTATTATTATTATCATTATCTTATTATTGTTATTGTTATTGTTATTGTTATTATTATTGTTATTGTTATTATCATATTATTAATACTACTACTACTATTATTAACATTAATATTAATATAATTATTATTATCATTATTATTACTATTACTATTATTATTAATATAATCAATTATTATTATTACTATTAGTACTACTACTACAAGTACTTCTGTCGGTGTTATCATTTTCATTATGATTGTTATTATTATTACAGTTATTATCATCGTTATTATCATTATTTTTTTTCTGAAATTAATAACATTATAATCATTAAAATTATAATTATTATTACCGTCTTGATTATTATCATGATTTATACCATCATTAGTAACAGCATCATTATATTACTGCTAGTATTAACACTATTATTACTGATATATCATCATTCAAATACAGACGGATCAAGACAACAGTTTCCGCTTTGATATCTATCACAATGCAGTGTCCAACAACACGAAACTTTACTGTAATAAGTAGATAGTCCTTTATCATATGGAAAGTGAGAATAATACTTTCACTGCTTTGCTTTTTCTCTTGGTCTTTTGTTCTCTCTCTCTCTCTCCTCCTCCTTCCTTCCCCCTCTCCCTCCCTCCCTCTCTCTCTCTCTCTCTCTCTCTCTCTCTCTCTCTCTCTCTCCCCCTCCCTCCCTCTCTCTCTCTCTCTCTCCCTCTCTCATTGTCTCTCTCCCTCCCTCCTTCCTTCCCGCTCTCCCTCCCTCCCTCCCTCCCTCCCTCCCTCTCTCTCTCTCTCTCAGATTCTATCTCAATTTCCCATTTTTATTCCACGTGACCCATGACATAACTGTCCCATGATATTTCCTGCTGTCATGGCTGTTACACTTGGTCTTTTGTTCTCTCTCTCTCTCTCCCTCTCTCATTCTCTCCTCCTCCTTCCTTCCCCCTCTCCCTCCCTCCCTCCCTCTCTCTCTCTCTCTCCCTTTCTCTCCCCCTCTCCCTCCCTCCCTCCCTCCCTCCCCTCTCTCTCTCTCTCTCTCTCATTCTCTCTCTCCCTCTCTCATTCTCTCTCTCCCTCTCTCATTGTCTCTCTCCCTCCCTCCTTCCTTCCCGCTCTCCCTCCCTCCCTTCCTCCCTCCCTCTCTCTCAGATTCTATCTCAATTTCCCATTTTTATTCCACGTGACCCATGACATAACTGTCCCATGATATTTCCTGCTGTCATGGCTGTTACACTTGCACTGAAGGATCTCAGTTTTAGAAAAAAGGCTTTATATATATATCTATGCACATATTTCTGGATTTGTTTTTTATGCATGAAACTCGCTTTCGACTGGCGATTGTTTTAACTTTTTCCCTTTCAACTGTTTTATTATTTACGGAATATCCGTCTGCCAGTGACATACGGCATTGTGCTTTCAGAAAATATATAACACCGAATGTGGATGTTAGATTCCCTGCAATAATAATTCATAACTTGAATTTCCTGGAATTAGAGAAATGATATGAATCCCACGCAGTTCTGACAACTTTGTATCACTGGATGGGACGTTATGCTTTAATGCTTCCCTTCTGGAATGTTGAAGACAGGTTGATTATACTAATACTGCCGGAGGACGGACGGAAGGACGCACGCACACACACACGCACGCGCCCGCACCCGCACACGCACACTAAGTGATTTTTCCATGCCTCTGTTTATTTTTCCGCCTGCTATTTCTCTTTCCTAAAAGCTTCTTTCAAACCCATTATCCTCAACCTTTATCCTATTTTGCATACTGTACAAACAACAGATTTCAAGGGTTACCAAACAATCACCCTTTTATCCTTGAAAACACAGCAATACCATGTACCTATTTATAGTTTCGACACTGCTAACATTACGGAACCAACACGAACTGAAACGTAATGTCCCGAGACATATATTTTCATATATATGTTTCTTATTACATTTTATTCATATGCATTTTTAATAAGACTGCTTTGGCGAATTGGGAGTGGTCTGTAGCATGTAACTGTTAAATATCATAACGCTTGTCATTTGACACGGCAGACGGAACAGCTTAACCAATTTAAACATTTAATTAACGTAAAATCATTCTTCTTCTACATAATTCCAAAACCGTAGCGTATTAGAAAGCACGTGTGTTTATTCCGTTGTGAGTTGCATCTGAAAGTCAACATTTCGTGTGCAGATGATGTAGTTATCCAATTGTAGTTTTTAGTTTTAGTTTTAGCTTTCTCTAATATAGTTATTAAGCATATTTTCAGTCATGTGATTAATTTTTGCAGTATCAATCTATCTGTATCATAATTAAGTAATAAATTAAGTTTACCGATCTTACCAATTTCTTTGAGAGAGAGAGAGAGAGAGAGAGAGAGAGAGAGAGAGAGAGAGAGAGAGAGAGAGAGAGAGAGAGAGAGAGAGAGAGAGAGAGAGAGAGAGAGAGAGAGTGAGAGTGAGAGTGAGAGTGAGAGTGAGAGTGAGGGCGAAAGGGAAAGAAGAGAAAAGGGACAGACGAGAAAGAGAAAGACGAAAGAGAAAGAAGACAAAAAAAAAAACAAGAAAACAAAGAGAAAGAAAACAAGGAGAAAGAGAATAAAGGAGAAGAGGGAATAAAGACAGCCTTGAATACAGCCCCCCCCCCCTTTTATATTTATTTATTTTTATTTATTCATTTTAAAAAAAATCCTCTGCCTGCTACTTCAGCCTTCCATGCAACCCTTTTTACCTTCTTAAACTCCATGTACAGCTTTGCAACTGAATCCGAAGATCTATGGAGATGTATGACGCGAGAAATGTGTACCTTGCAATCCCATTTGTCAAAGATTGTGAGGAGTTAAGAGTTCTCAAAAAAAAAAAAAGAAAGGGGGAAAAAAAAGAAACGTCTTTGGATCTCATTATCGTTCGTTTAATGCATTGCAAGTTTCTAAAATTAACTGATTTATTAATTAAACAAAATGTATTAGTTTAAATGAGCAACATGATATTATTTCTGTTTACTTTTTTTATTATTCTTATTTTTCCTGAGGTGAAATTCCTTCTTCGAAGAGTCAAAACATGGAGGTCTCGTGTCTATTAGAGTTTAAAAAATATTATAATTTTGACATATATTTTATTTCCCCTTTTCCTCAGTCAGTTCATCACATCAACGAAGCTTCTTACATTTACCGGCAAATGCTAATCTTTCCTCTCTCTACATTTTACACACACTCACACACACACACACACACACACACACACACACACACACACACACACACACACACACTCACACTCACACTCACACTCACACTCACACTCACACTCACACTCACACTCACACTCACACTCACACACACACACACACAAACTCACGCTCTCTCACTCACGCTCTCTTACTCACGCTCACGCTCTCTCACTCGCACTCGCACACGCACTCGCACACGCACACGCACACGCACACACTCACACATTTCACTTAAAGTATTTTACTCATTTTTAAACCTCAAATGCTGCTTTTTTTACAATGCCATTCTGGGAAGAAAAAAAAATAAAAATACACCAGACTTTTTCATGTAAAAAAAAAAAAAAGAAGGAAAAAAAATCAACGCTTCCTAAATAACAAAATTAATTTATAAAACAATAGACGAGCTAAATATCAGGAAAAATCTGTGTAAGAAAGGCCATAAGTATGGGCATAGGGAGTAAACCATTATAAAAGAAAATATTAACTTGGGACTTAGCAGCGAAGGCAGTTACTCGTGTATTACCACAATGCTATAGTATAAAAAATGCCTGGGTAATATGGACCAAAACACATGGTAGTGTATGTGGGAGGAGTCTGGGTATTAGAGAAACAGAGTTGCAGTACAGTAACAATGAAAATGGTCATCTTAGGTTACCATCATCGATGTCTGTGTTGCTAATAGGTACGCTTTTGAGTGTTTTGACAATTATAGGTATTAATATTAACCAGTTTTGCAAGGACAAAGATAAACAAAATTGGGGACAATGTTGTAAGGTATATCTGGAAATTTAGGGCAAAGATGGGTAGTAGAATTAGATATAGGAAGGACAATCAAAAGTGTAGTGGAAGACCTGGAAACAAGCTGAAACCTGGATTGTGTCAGGAAGCCTAAGCATTTGTAACAAACCCGGGCATCAGGATTTAAGCCTTGACATAAGGAAGAAGCTCATGTGTTAGGAAAGAGAGCTGGTCAAAGGAAAAGGACTTGGAAACTGATGATTCATATGTACGCTTTAATGATGTTGAGAAAAAGCTTGGGTACTGGCTGAAAAGAACGAAAGAAAAAAAAAAAAAAAAATGCTTAGGAGTTAATAAATATGTAAACTGGGCACTGGAAAAAAATATGCCTAGTAAAGAGGATTTCTGGATACTGAAATAATCATCTTCGGGAACTTGGATATTGTAAAGAAACTAGGCTATTGGGAATGATATGCCTAGGTATTTGGGAAGAACATTCTGGAAACAATTAAGCTTTGTAACCCTAAAATGGGCTTTGGAACGAAATCTGGGTATTTGGAAGAATCTTGTGCAACAGAAAGAGTAAGTCTGGGTTATGAAAATGATACATATTGGTTCTAAGGTAAGGTCTGGGCTTTGGAAATAGCCTGGGCACCGAGAAGCCTGGACTAAAGAAGAAACCTGGGTACTGGAATAAATAAGCTTTTCTAATGGGAGTAAGCCAAAGCACTAAAGGACCTGGGCACTAAGGGGAATAAATCTTATATTTACAGAGAAACCTGGAAATTGGGAAAAAATAGGCTATATACAGAGGGGAAAAAATGTGGGTACTGGGGAAAAGATTATGCCATTGCACTAGAAATAATCCTGAACATCTGCAATGAACTTGAAGAGCCCAGGTACTGGCAAACGAAGCTAGTGGGCACTGGGAAGAAACCTAGGCACTGGGTTTAATGCTTTAGAACTATGTTAAAACCCTGGGCAGTGGGAAGAACCTGGCCATTGGCAAGAAGCCTGGGTACTGGGAAGAAACCTGGGTGTTGGAAAGTACTAATTCAGGTTCTGGAAAGGTGTGGGAATTGGAAGTGAGAAGAAGCCTGGACACGGAAAATAAAAAGTTTGGGTACTAACATATCTGGATATCTGGAAGAAACCTGGGCATTAGGAAGACATCTAGGGTAAAAAACCTGGACATTGGGTAAACCTGGGTACTAACGAAAAGCTCAGGGACTGTAAAATTTTGCCATATTAGTGTAAAGAAATCCGGGCACTTGGAAAGACCTAGGGCACTGGGGAAGGAACCTTGGCACTGGGAAGCCCTGGGCACTAAAAAGAAGTTGGGGTAGTGAATAAGGACTGGACACTGGGTACTGAATTCTAGACACAAGGACAAAGTCTAGACATGTGGAAGAACTTGAATACTGGGAGATAGCCTGGACACTAAAAGAGGTTTTGGGATACTGAAGTGGAGAACTGGACACTTAAACTTGGGGAAAAGCCTCGACACTGGGTGAAAAGCTTGGGCACGATGAAGAAACATTGGCACTGGGGGCAAGAACCTGGGTCCTGAGAAGCAGTCTGGGAAAAGAATAGACTCTAGGAAAAAGTCTGGGCACTGAAAAGTATTCTGGCAAAAGAATAGACCTAGACTTGCAAGAATCCTGGGCACTGAGAAAAGCCTAGTCTGGGCACTGGGAAAATCCTGGGTACTGAAGGCTTAACATTTAGAAGAAGCCTGGGTACTTGAAAGATTCATGGGGAATTAGAAGTCTTGTGCCCTGAAGTCTGTGCACTGGGATAAAACCTGAACATTTAAAAGAAGCTTAGGCACTAAAATCTGGGCATTGAGAAAAACCTGGGCACTTAGAAGACTGGGCACTGGGGAAAAGCCCGGGCACTTAAAAGAATTCTGGGCACTGGAAAATCCTGGGTTCCGAAGTCTTGGCATTTTAATGAATCCTGGGCACTGAATTCTTGGTACCGAGGAAAAGCCTGTATACCTGGAAAAATTCTAGGGTACTAGTCTGGGCACTGGGTCAAGTCTGGGCACATAAAAGAAGCCTGGGCACTGGAAAAGCTAGTTTCATAAGTCTGTGCTGAATTATGAAACTAAAGTCTGGGCACTGGAAGAAAGCCTGGTCACTGACGTCTTGGCACTGGAAAAAAGCCTGGTCACTGACGTCTGGGCCCTAGGAAAATCCTGGGCACTGGAGAGAAGCTTGGGGCACTGAAGTCTGGGCACTGGAAAAAAAGCCTGGTCACTGACGTCTGGGCCCTAGGAAAATCCTGGGCACTGGAGAGAAGCTTGGGGCACTGAAGTCTGGGCACTGGGGAAAAGGCTAGGGACTTGGAAAATTCTGGGGACTGAAGCCTGGGCACTGTAGTCTGGGCATTAGAAAGAATCTTGGGCACTAGAGGAAAGCCTGGGCACTGGAGGAAAGCCTGGGGACTTGTGAAAAACTTGGGCACTGAAGTCTAAGCACTGGAGAAAAGTTTGGGCACTGAACACTGGGCAAAGCCTGGGTACTTGGGAGAATCCTGGGCATTCAAGTTTGGGGACTGGTGAAAAGCAGTGGGAAAAGCTTGAGCAATTGGAGAAGATTGGGCACTGTAGAGAAGCTTGGGCAGCACCGGGAAAAGCCTGAATACTTTGAAGAATCCTGGGCATTGAAGTCAGAGCATTGGAGAAAAGCTTGGAGGTGTAAAACCCCTGGGCACTGGGAAAAGCTTGGTTACTTGGAAGAAGTTTGGGCACTGGAGAGAAGCTTGGGCACTGAAGTCTGGCCACGGGAAAAGCCCAGGCACTTAGAAGAATCTTAGGCACTGAAGTTTGGGCAGTGGAGAAAAGCCTGGGCACTAATGTTTTGGCACTAGGGAAAAAGCCTGGAGTCTTGGGAAAATCATTCAAGTTTGGACATTGGAGAAAACCCTGGGCACTAGAGGTCTGACACTGGGAAAAGGCTGGACACTTGGAAGAAGTCGGGCCGCTGGGGAAAAGCCTAGACACTTAAAAGAATCCTGGGCATTTAAGTCTGAACATTGGAGAAAAGCTTGGGCACTGGGTGAAAGCTTGGAGACTTAAAAAACCTGGGCACTGATGTCTGGACACAGAGAAATAACCTGGGCACTGAAGTCTGGGCACTGGGAAAAGCTTGGACACTGAAGTCTGGGCACTGGAGAAAAGCCTGGACACTATGAAGAAGTCTGGGCACTGGGAAAAGCCTAGGCACTTAGAAGAGTCCTAGGCAATGAAATTTGTTCAGTGGAGAAAAGCCTAATGTCTGGGAACTGGGGAAAAGCTTGGAGACTTGGAAAATTCCTAGGCACTGAAGTAAGGGCATTGAAGTCTGGGCACTGGGAAAATCCTGCGCACTGGGAAATAGCCTTGGCACTGGATAATAGTCTGGTAATTTGGAAGAATCCTGGGCACTAAAGTCTGGGCACTGAGGAAAGCTTGGGTACTGAGAAAAGCTTGGGCACTGGGAATAACCTGGGCACTGAAGTTTAGGCACTGGGAAAATGCTTGGGCACTTGGAAGAGTCCTGGCCAGTGAGGTCTGGGCATTTGGAAAAAGCCTGTACACTTGGAAGGATCCTAGGCACTGAAGTCTGAGCAGTGGAAAAAGTCTGGGCACTGGGAAAAGCCTGGAGATTTGGAAGAATTCGGGGCACTGCAAAAAATACTGGGTACTGAAGTCTGGGCACTGGGTATTTCGAAGATGCCTGGACACTTTGAAGTCTGGGCACTGGGAAAAGCCTGGACACTGGGCACTGAAGTCTAGGCATTGGGAGAAGCCTGGGCATTGAAGTCTGGGCACTGGGAAAAGCCTGGACACTGAAGTCTGGGCACAGGAAAAGCCTGGGCATTGAAGTTTAGGCACTAGGGAAAAGCCTGGGCACTGGAAAAGCCTGGGCACTGGAAAAGCCTGGGATTGAAGTTTGGACATTGGGAGAAGCCTGGGCACTGGGAAAAGCCTGGACACTGGGCACTGAAGTCTAGGCATTTGGAGAAGCCTGGGCATTGAAGTCTGGGCACTAGGGAAAGCCTGGACACTGAAGTCTGGGCACATAAAAAGCCTGGGCATTGAAGTTTAGGCACTAGGGAAAAGCCTGGGCACTTGTAAAAAGCCTGGGCACTGGGAAAGCCTGGGATTGAAGTTTGGACACTGGGAAAAGTCTGGACATTGAAGTCTGGGCACAGGAAAAGCCCGGGCATTGAAGTTTAGGCACTAGGGAAAAACCTGGGCACTTAGAAGAAGCCTGGGCGCTGGAAAAGCCTGGGATTGAAGTTTGAACATTGGAAGAAGCCTAGGCATTGAAGTTTGGGCACTAGGAAAAGCCTGGACACTGGGCACTGAAGTCTAGGCATTGGGAAAAGCCTGGACACTGAAGTCTGGGCACATGAAAAGCCCGGGCATTGAAGTTTAGGCACTAGGGAAAAGCCTGGGCACTTGGAAGAAGCCTGGGCACTGGGAAAGCCTGGGATTGAAGTTTGGACACTGGGAAAAGCCTGGACACTGAAGTCTGGGCATTGAAGTTTAGGCACTAGGGAAAAGCCTGGGCACTTAGAAGAAGCCTGGGCGCTGGAAAAGCCTGGGATTGAAGTTTGAACATTGGGAGAAGCCTGGGCATTGAAGTCTGGGCACTGGGAAAAGCCTGGACACTGGGCACTGAAGTCTAGGCATTGGGAAAAGCCTGGACACTGAAGTCTGGGCACATGAAAAGCCCGGGCATTGAAGTCTGGGCACTGGGTAAAGCCTGGACACTGGGCACTGAAGTCTAGGCATTGGGAGACGCCTGGGCATTGAAGTCTGGGTACTAGGAAAAGCCTGGACACTGAGCACTGAAGTCTAGGCATTGGGAGACGCCTGGGCATTGAAGTCTGGGCACATGAAAAGCCAGGCATTGAAGTTTAGGCACTAGGGAAAAGCTAGGGCACTTAGAAGAAGCCTGGGCACTGGAAAAGCCTGGGATTGAAGTTTGGACACTGGGAGAAGCCTGGCATTGAAGTCTGGATACTTGGAAAAGCCTGGACACTGAAGTCTGGGCACAGGAAAAGCCCAGGCATTAAAGTTTATGCACTAGGGAAAAGCCTGGGCACTGGGAAAGCCTGAGATTGAAGTTTGGACATTGGGAGAAGCCTGGGCATTGAAGTCTGGGGACTGGGAAAAGCCTGGGCACTGGGTACTGAAGTCTAGGCATTGGGAGAAGCCTGGGTATTGAAGTCTGGGCACTGGGAAAAGCCTGGACACTGGGCACTGAAGGCTGGGCACTGGAAAATCCTGGGCACTTGGAAGAAGCCTGGGCACTAGGAAAAGCCTGGGATTGAAGTTTGGACACTGGGAAAAGCCTGGTTACTGAAGTCTGGGCATTGGGAGAAGCCTGGGCATTGAAGTCTGGGCACTGGGAAAAGCCTTGACACTGGGCACTGAAGTCTAGGCTTTGGGAGAAGCCTGGGCATTGAAGTTTAGGCACTAGGGAAAAGCCTCTGCACTTAGAAGAATCCTGGGCACTGGGAAAGCCTGGCATTGAAGTTTGGACATTGGGAGTAGCCTGGGCATTGAAGTCGGGGCACTGGGAAAAGCCTGGACACTAGTCACTGAAGTCTAGGCATTGGGAGACGCCTGGGCATTGAAGTCTGGGCACATGAAAAGCCCAGGAATTGAAGTTTAGGCACTAGGGAAAAGCTTGGGCACTTAGAAGAAGCCTGGGCACTGGAAAAGCCTGGGATTGAAGTTTGGACATTAGGAGAAGCCTGGACACTGAAGTCTGGGCACAGGAAAAGCCCAGGCATTGAAGTTTAGGCCCTAGGGAAAAGCCTGGGCACTTAGAAGAAGCCTGGGCACTGGAAAAGCCTGGGATTGAAGTTTGGACATTGGGAGAAGCCTGGGCATTGAAGTCTGGACACTGAGAATAGCCTGGACACTGGGCACTGAAGTCTAGGCATTGGGAGAAGCCTGGGCATTGAAGTCTGGGCACTGAGAAAAGCCTGGACACTGGGCACTGAAGTCTAGGCATTGGGAGAAGCCTGGGTATTGAAGTCTGGCACTGGGAAAAGCCTGGACACTGAAGTCTGGGCACAGGAAAAGCCCGGGCATTGAAGTTTAGGCACTAGGGAGAAGCCTGGGCATTGAAGTCTGGGCACTGGGAAAAGCCTGGACACTGGGCACTGAAGTCTAGGCATTGGGAGAAGCCTGGGCATTGAAGTCTGGGCACTGGGAAAAGCCTGGACACTGAAGTCTGGGCACAGGAAAAGCCTGGGCATTGAAATTTAGGCACTAGGTAAATCCTGGGCACTGGAAAAGCCTGGAATTGAAGTTTGGACATTGGGAGAAGCCTGGGCATTGAAGTCTGGGCACTGGGAAAAGCCTGGACACCGGGCACTGAAGTCTAGGCACTAGGAAAAGCCTGGGCATTGAAGTTTAGGCACTAGGGAAAAGCCTGGGGACTCGGAAGAAGCCTGGTCACTGGGAAAGCCTGGGATTGAAGTTTGGACACTGGGAAAAGTCTGGACACTGAAGTCTGGGCACAGGAAAAGCCCGGGCATTGAAGTTTAGGCACTAGGGAAAAGCCTGGGCACTTAGAAGAAGCCTGGGCACTGGAAAAGCCTGGGATTGAAGTTTGGACATTGGGAGAATCCTGGCCATTGAAGTCTGGACATTGGGAAAATCCTGGACACTGAAGTCTGGGCACAGGAAAAGCCCAGGCATTAAAGTTTATGCACAAGGGAAAAGCCTGGGCACTGGGGAAGCCTGGGATTGAAGTTTGGACATTGGGAGAAGCCTGGGCATTGAAGTCTGGACACTGAGAATAGCCTGGACACTGGGCACTGAAGTCTAGGCATTGGGAGAAGCCTGGGCATTGAAGTTTAGGCACTAGGGAAAAGAAGAATCCTGGGCACTGGGAAAGCCTGGCATTGAAGTTTGGACATTGGGAGTAGCCTGGGCATTGAAGTCGGTGCACTGGGAAAAGCCTGGACACTAGTCACTGAAGTCTAGGCATTGGGAGACGCCTGGGCATTGAAGTCTGGGCACATGAAAAGCCCAGGCATTGAAGTTTAGGCACTAGGGAAAAGCTTGGGCACTTAGAAGAAGCCTGGGCACTGGAAAAGCCTGGGATTGAAGTTTGGACATTGGGAGAAGCCTGGACACTGAAGTCTGGGCACAGGAAAAGCCCAGGCATTGAAGTTTAGGCCCTAGGGAAAAGCCTGGGCACTTAGAAGAAGCCTGGGCACTGGAAAAGCCTAGGATTGAAGTTTGGACACTGGGAAAAGCCTGGGCATTGAAGTCTGGACACTGGGAAAGCCTGGGATTGAAGTTTGGACATTGGGAGAAGCCTGGGCACTGGGCACTGAAGTCTAGGCATTGGGAGAAGCCTGGGCATTGAAGTCTGGGGCTGGGAAAAGCCTGGACACTGGACACTGATGTCTAGGCATTGGGAGACGCCTGGACATTGAAGTCTGGGCACAGGAAAAGCCCGGGCATTGAAGTTTAGGCACTAGGGAAAAGCCTGGACACTTGGAAGAAGCCTGGGCACTGGGAAAGCCTGGGATTGAAGTTTGGACATTGGGAGAAGCCTGGGCATTGAAGTCTGGACACTGGGAAAAGTCTGGGATTGAAGTTTGGCCATTGGGAGAAGCCTGGGCATTGAAGTCTGGGCACTGGGAAAAGCCTGGACACTGGACACTGAAGTCTAGGCATTGGGAGAAGCCTGGGCATTGAAGTCTGGGCACTAGGAAAAGCCTGGACACTGAAGTTTGGGCACAGGAAAAGCCTGGGCATTGAAGTCTGGGCACTAGGGAAAAGCCTGGGCACTTGGAAGAAGCCTGGGCACTGGGAAAGCCTCGGATTGAAGTTTGGACATTGGAAGAAGCCTGGGCATTGAAGTCTGGGCACTGGGAAAAGCCTGGACACTGGGCACTGAAGTCTGGGCACTGGAAAATCCTGGGCACTTGGAAGAAGTCTGGGCACAAGGAAAAGCCTGGGATTGAAATTTGAACACTGGGAAAAGACTGGGTACTGAAGTCTGGGCATTGGGAGAAGCCTGGGCATTGAAGTCTTGGCATGGGAAAAGCCCGAACACTGAAGTTTAGGCACTAGGGAAAAGCCTGTGATTGATGTTTGGACACTTAAACCCCCAAAACTAAGAGAGCACGTGAAATGAAAAATAATATTAGAAACAGCCTTCAGAGAGTATGAAAATACTGCATAACAAAAA
Organism: Penaeus chinensis; assembly: GCF_019202785.1. NCBI lineage: Eukaryota > Metazoa > Arthropoda > Malacostraca > Decapoda > Penaeidae > Penaeus > Penaeus chinensis. The sequence continues at coordinate 39,702,651 of NC_061820.1, read as the reverse complement.
CAAACATGTTGGGGTGAGTGATATACGTCCTGGGATTTGGAACGAACTAAAGCATAGTGGGTATTAGGTACCATAAGAAAACCTGGACAGTACAACAGAAGAAAACCAGGACAATACAAATACCTGTATGGAAAGGACTGTCAAAACAATCATAATGTAGATATAAGGGACAGGTGTCATTAAGATTTAATGTAGGCAAAGGGAAGTCAGGTGTGTATTAAATAATAATAAGGCAAGCAACAGATTATAATACATGTGATATTGATTTTTAGAAGTGTGGCGAAAATAAGGAAGCTAAAGTAGAGTGTAAATGTAGAATTAAAGAAATATGCACAGTGCAAGGAAGTTGGGTCCACATTATCGCATTAGGGAGCAAAAAGAACATTGAAATATGCGTAAGTCTACAGAAAGAAATACAAGTCCGGCATGTGGATGGAAGAAAAAAAAAAAAAAAAAAAACTGAGGTTGGGATCTATATTTAAACTCGTCAGGTCTTCACGAGAAGATAAGCCTCTCGTAGTAAATAAGTTGAAGTAAACATGGGCGTCTGGCTTATAATTCAAATTCAAAATTCCACACACGCAGGCACACGCACAAACTGTTCGCGGATCAAATGTCGCCACGACGCACGTTTCATCTCAATGTAAGGTTTAATCCTCGCAAATTGGGCCAATCTTCCTTTGATGTGTAATTAAGGCTTCTTGCATCTCTTTGATACCAGTAATTACAGTGTGAAGCCGAGGTGTTGATGGTACAGACGAATGAAAGAGAAATGGTAAAGGGGTTTTCAAACAGAAATTTCTGGAAATACCAGATAAATATTTTCAAAAAACATGTTTACGAGGATTTCTTTCTAATTCTGTAATTTTTTAAGAAATATTTCAAAGAAACCCGATATAGTATTTTTTAAAAATTATTTCCTTTCTTGGTCGAATATATTCCACGTATATTCCGCCTTGAAAGCACCTCTGATGTTTAGTGTTCGTGTTTACTGTATATTTCGTACAGTGACCAGTAACGGCAAACTAAAGTAAACTGATAAAACGTCTTATTGATGTTTATATAATTAGCTTGTGAGGCAATGCCTGATATCTTTGTTCATATATTCAGCTATAAGACTTCCTAAGAGGTTAATATATATTGACAATTTGATCTGCAGTGTGATCTATTGTGAATGCTTGTCTATGTGTGTGTGAATGCGTGTGAAGGTGTGGAATTCTGTGCCTATTTCCTTTGCGCTTCATTAAGTGGAGAAGACTATTGACAAGAAATAACACACACACACACACACACACACACACACACACACACACACACACACACACACACACACACACACACACAACACACACACACACACAAACAAACACACACTCACACACAAACACACACACACAAACAAACACACTCACACACAAACAAACACAAACACAAACACACACACACAAACAAACATACACAAACACACACACACAAACAAACAAACATAAACACAAACAAACACAAACACACACACACAAACACACACAAACACAAACGCGGAAACGCATACGAAATAAAGGCTTCTGCTACTATCCGACATCACAGAAGTTAAAACCGAGAAGAAGCTTTGTAAAATAAGAAACAATATTTACTATACCCATACGCTATTTTATCTCACAGCGCAAGGACAAGAGGTATCACAGGTATTGTTTGAAGATAATGTTGCTGAGATTTCTAGTAACTATATACTATTAATTTTTGGCTGAACTATCAGTTTGATAATGAATTCAGACTTTGTCTTATTTTATTGATTAAAGTAGTACACATGTGCTTTATATAATTGAATAAAAATATCATCAACCAAATGATATCAAATTAAATTAAATCACAAAAACAGTATAAAAAAAACCTATTATTTCTTACTAACACTTTTTTTTCTTCTTAA
>NC_061820.1:39680724-39690724 GCF_019202785.1 Penaeus chinensis | reverse complement strand
TTGTATTTTATTTTATTTTATGCAACACCTTCCTGGATCACGGACGGGGAATAAGAGGCGAAGAAGAGGAAGTGGAAGAGGAGAGTGAAGAGAAAGAAAGGGAATGGAGAGGAAGACGAAGGGAAGGGATGGAGAGGAAAACGGAGACGAGGGAGAGGACGAATGACGGGACGAGAACGAAGAATAGGAAGATGAAAGGGAGAAGAAGGCGATGAAAATGAAGAGGAAGAGGAAGAGGAAGAGGAAGAGGACGAGGAGAAGGACGAAGACGAAGACGAGGAAGAAGCATGGGTGAAGGCGCGGAAGAGGACGAGGAGGAGATGACGAAGAGGAATAAGAACGAACAAGAGGACGAGAAAGCCGAGGAGCGAGCGAAGCCGAGGGAAGGGACAAAGTAGAGGACGAGAAACGGGAATAAATGCGAGGGGAAGAAATCGTGCGTTCGAGTCCCTGAGGATGGCTGGCGTCTGGAAGGGCATCCAGGAGTGACGTCGAACACCCAGTGGGAGTATTGCATGGGACGAGGTTGAGAACAATCTAGAGACATCGAGAGGAGTTCCGAAACCATTACACGAAATGGGCATCACAGTTAACACGTGTTCTCTGCTGGTCAAGACTGCGTGGTTCGCGACACTGCTGTTAGTCGTGTTCTTGTGAATCAAGGTAAGTTTTGTTCAGGAAAAGGGTTTCTCTTATGAGCTTTTCTGATTGTGATTTAAGTGATCTTTGTAATTGTGAATAAGTGTCCTATGAATATATATGGTGTCGAGGGTGGGTGACTCTCTAAACTTTTACTTTTGAAAAGGTTATCTCGCGTAGCATTTATGAATTAACGACTGTCATAATTGTACATGTATTAGATTGGTAATTTGGATCAAATGGTTATACCTTTGAAATGGAGAAAATAACGTGTGAATAGCTTAAAGTGGGCTTTTAGATCACATGAGGGCAATGAATGTGATTAATAATTAGGTAGTTTGTCTCTATTTTTCTCTCGCTAGCATATAGTCTCTCCCATTTTCTTCCCCCCCCCCCCCGCCTTCTTCTCTCTCTCTCTCTCTCTCTCTCTCTCTCTCTCTCTCTCTCTCTCTCTCTCTCTCTCTCTCTCTCTCTCTCTCTCTCTCTCTCTTTCCCTCACTCCCCCTTCCCTCCCTCCTTCCTACTTCCTTATACAAATCACTATCAACCAGTATCACTCCACCTGCCTGCAAAAAACTAGCCAATACACCGTATCTCCAAACAGGAGGATACGAGCATTGCATTTGCCGCCTCTGCAACGTCTGCTGAGACTTCGCTGAGCAAGAGCAAAGTAAGAACTGACGCAATATCTCGGTTCTTGGTTTAGGTTTAAGGCATTCGTATGTAGTATGTGAGAGTTTATTAATATGTTCTCACACACATAATACACAGACGCACATAACACACACACACACACACACACACACACACACACACACACACACACACACACACACACACGCGCGAATGTATTTATATGTGTATTTGTATATATATGTATACATATATGTATATACTTGTATATGTTTATGTATATATAAATAAATATATATATGTATATAAGTGTATATATAAATATATGTATATGTATATTTCTATCTATATATGTATAAACATATACATATAAATATATATATATATTAATATATATATGAACACACACACACACACACACACACACACACACACACACACACACACACACACACACACACACACACACACACACACACACACACAGACACACACACACACACACACACACATGATTGTTTACATACGCACACATATATAAATATATATATATATATATATATATATATATATATACACACATACACACACACACATTAATACTACAATGCATATATTTGCTTGTTGAGCTGCTTGATTTAGTGTACGGCTTTGAGAGAGAGAGAGAGAGAGAGAGAGAGAGAGAGAGAGAGAGAGAGAGAGAGAGAGAGGGTAATTTTTTTTACTTAAAGCTTATTTTTCTTCTTTGGAGAAAATCATAGCTATAAGATATTAAAACATGATTAACCATTTGGAAAAAAGTGTAACTTATTCAATAAAAAAACAGCTGTCTATATCATTTGTTATTCTATGTCCTGTCCTATCTATTTTGTCTTTAAATCAATCTGTCTCTCCTCAGAAATATTTTTGATATACATTGCATATCAGATTGTATATATCTATTCAAAGACACACACATAATAGGCACTTATAGATGCTCTGCTATACACATGCACGTATGAGATATTTACACCCACACCTACATATAAACATGAACATAAATATAAATATAAATATGCAAACACAACCACACACATAGTTACACATGCATATAAGCATAAACATAAATACAAGTACATACACATAGACTGACATAACACACACATAAACACACACACACACACACACACACACACACACACACACACACACACACACACACACACACACACACACACACACACATAACACACACACACACACACACACACACACACACACACACACACACACACACACACACTCACTCACCCACTCACACACACACACACACACACACACACACAAACAAACAATCAACCTACAAACAGACAGCAACAGAAGATCAACAGTAACAACAGAAATGATGACACATGCAAATGATGTGATGATATTTTGTAATCAAGATAATTATTGATCACCAAATTGCCAAAAAACACATCTTTATCACATATGCAAGTAAGTGACAAAGTACAAGGATATCTGGTCTTTGTATTTGAACTGATTTTTCATGTAGATTTAATGAAAAAAATTATATATAATAGTAATAATAACAATAATAATAAGAGAGTGGAATATTATGATATATCAGTAATAGATATTAGAATGAAATATCTTTACGGGAAATATACATTTTTTTTTTTCGTTAACTTTTTTTTCTTTTTTTTTTTTTCACCGAAATATTTGTAATAAGTATTAACTGCCTCATATTTAGAGTATTGGGAATGCCTTTTTCCCGCAGATGTATTACATATGGGATTTGTATTGATGCTATGCAATTCATATAAAAGGCATTTGCAATGTGTCTATGATTCATGCATTAATAGGATTCATTTGCTTTTGAATATCATCATAATTGATAATCCTCTTTATTGCAATTAATGTTATATATCTCTTACGCACTAATCTCAATCACGTGCACGCTGTAATCCAATCTTTCATTGGTAATTCCCTACATTGCACTAACAGTCAACATTACTAGATCTTTCGAAAAAAATATATATATGTCAGTTAGTGATTTTGTATTTTATTTTATTTTATGCAACACCTTCCTGGATCACGGACGGGGAATAAGAGGCGAAGAAGAGGAAGTGGAAGAGGAGAGTGAAGAGAAAGAAAGGGAATGGAGAGGAAGACGAAGGGAAGGGATGGAGAGGAAAACGGAGACGAGGGAGAGGACGAATGACGGGACGAGAACGAAGAATAGGAAGATGAAAGGGGGAAGAAGGCGATGAAAATGAAGAGGAAGAGGAAGAGGAAGAGGAAGAGGACGAGGAGAAGGACGAAGACGAAGACGAGGAAGAAGCATGGGTGAAGGCGCGGAAGAGGACGAGGAGGAGATGACGAAGAGGAATAAGAACGAACAAGAGGACGAGAAAGCCGAGGAGCGAGCGAAGCCGAGGGAAGGGACAAAGTAGAGGACGAGAAACGGGAATAAATGCGAGGGGAAGAAATCGTGCGTTCGAGTCCCTGAGGATGGCTGGCGTCTGGAAAGGCATCCAGGAGTGAAGTCGAACACCCAGTGGAAGTATTGCATGGGACGAGGTTGAGAACAATCTAGAGACATCGAGAGGAGTTCCGAAACTATTACACGAAATGGGCATCACAGTTAACACGTGTTCTCTGCTGGTCAAGACTGCGTGGTTCGCGGCACTGCTGTTAGTCGTTTTCTTGCTAATCAAGGTAAGTTTTGTTCAGGAAAAGGGGTTATCTTATGAGCTTTTATGATTGTGATTTCAGTGATCTTTGTAATTGTGAATAAGTGTCCTATGAATATATATGGTGTCGAGGGTGGGTGACTCTCTACACTTTTACTTTTGAAAAGGTTATCTCGCGTAGCATTTATGAATTAACGAATGCCATAATTGTACATGTATTACATTGATAATGTTGATCAAATGGTTATACCTTTGAAATGGAGAAAATAACGTGTGAATAGCTTAAAGTGGGCTTTTAGCTCATATGAAGGCAATGAATGTGATTAATAATTAGATAGTTTGTCTGTCTCTCTATTTTTCTCTCGCTAACACTTAGTCTCACCTACTTTCTCCCCCCTCCCTTCTCTCTCTCTCTCTCCGTCTCTCTCTCTCTCTCTCTCTCTCTCTCTCTCTCTCTCTCTCTCTCTCTCTCTCTCTCTCTCTTTCCCTCACTCCCCCTTCCCTCCCTCCTTCCTACTTCCTTATACAAATCACTATCAACCAGTATCACTCCACCTGCCTGCAAAAAACTAGCCAATACACCGTATCTCCAAACAGGAGGATACGAGCATTGCATTTGCCGCCTCTGCAACGTCTGCTGAGACTTCGCTGAGCAAGAGCAAAGTAAGAACTGACGCAATATCTCGGTTCTTGGTTTAGGTTTAAGGCATTCGTATGTAGTATGTGAGAGTTTATTAATATGTTCTCACACACATAAAACACAGACGCACATAACACACACACACACACACACACACACACACACACACACACACACACACACACACACACACACACACACACACACGCGAATGTATTTATATGTGTATTTGTATATATATGTATACATATATGTATATACTTGTATATGTTTATGTATATATAAATAAATATATATATGTATATAAGTGTATATATAAATATATGTATATGTATATTTCTATCTATATATGTATATACATATACATATAAATATATATATATTAATATATATATGAACACACACACACACACACACACACACACACACACACACACACACACACACACACACACACACATGAATGTTTACATACGCACACATATATAAATATATATATATATATATATATATATACATACACACACACATTAATACTACAATGCATATATTTGCTTGTTGAGCTGCTTGATTTAGTGTACGGCTTTGAGAGAGAGAGAGAGAGAGAGAGAGAGAGAGAGAGAGAGAGAGAGAGAGAGAGAGAGAGAGAGAGAGGGTAATTTTTTTTACTTAAAGCTTATTTTTCTTCTTTGGAGAAAATCATAGCTATAAGATATTAAAACATGATTAACCATTTGGAAAAAAGTGTAACTTATTCAATAAAAAAACAGCTGTCTATATCATTTGTTATTCTATGTCCTGTCCTATCTATTTTGTCTTTAAATCAATCTGTCTCTCCTCAGAAATATTTTTGATATACATTGCATATCAGATTGTATATATCTATTCAAAGACACACACATAATAGGCACTTATAGATGCTCTGCTATACACATGCACGTATGAGATATTTACACCCACACCTACATATAAACATGAACATAAATATAAATATATACATTCAAACACAACCACACACATAGTTACACATGCATATAAGCATAAACATAAATACAAGTACATACACATAGACTGACATAACACACATACACACACACACACACACACACACACACACATTCATAACACACACACACACACACACACACACACACACACACACACACACACACACACACACACACACACACTCACTCACTCACTCACACACTCACTCACTCACTCACCCACCCACTCACGCACACACACACACACACACACACACACACACACACACACACACACACACACTCATAACACACAGACACACATAACACTCACACTCACACTCACACTCACACACAGACACACAGACACACAGACACACAGACACAGACACAGACACACACACACACACATAACACACAGACACACAACACACAGACACACACAACACTCACACTCACACTCACACACACACACACAAACACACACACACACACACAAACAATCAACCTACAAACAGACAGCAACAGAAGATCAACAGTAACAACAGAAATGATGACACATGCAAATGATGTGATGATATTTTGTAATCAAGATAATTATTGATCACCATATTGCAAAAAAAAACAACACATCTTTATCACACATGCAAGTAAGTGACAAAGTACAAGGATATCTGGTCTTTGTATTTGAACTGATTTTTCATGTAGATTTAATGACAACAAAATATATATAATAGTAATAATAACAATAATAATAAGAGAGTGGAATATTATGATATATCAGTAATAGATATTAGAATGAAATATCTTTACGGGAAATATACATTTTTTTTTTTTTTTTTTTCACCGAAATATTTGTAATAAGTATTAACTGCCTCATATTTAGAGTATTGGGAATGAATTTTTCCCGCAGATGTATTACATATGGGATTTGTATTGATGCTATGCAATTCATATAAAAGGCATTTGCAATGTGTCTATGATTAATGCATTAATAGGATTCATTTGCTTTTGAATATCATCATAATTGATAATCCTCTTTATTGCAATTAATGTTATATATCTCTTACGCACTAATCTCAATCACGTGCACGCTGTAATCCAATCTTTCATTGGTAATTCCCTACATTGCACTAACAGTCAACATTACTAGATCTTTCGAAATTATTATAATTGAAAAAATATATATATATGTCAGTTAGTGATTTTGTATTTTATTTTATTTTATGCAACACCTTCCTGGATCACGGACGGGGAATAAGAGGAGAAGAAGAGGAAGTGGAAGAGGAGAGTGAAGAGAAAGAAAGGGAATGGAGAGGAAGACGAAGGGAAGGGATGGAGAGGAAGACGGAGACGAGGGAGAGGGCGAATGACGGGACGAGAACGAAGAATAGGAAGATGAAAGGGGGAAGAAGGCGATGAAAATGAAGAGGAAGAGGAAGAGGAAGAGGACGAGGAGAAGGACGAAGACGAAGACGAGGAAGAAGCATGGGTGAAGGCGCGGAAGAGGGCGAGGAGATGACGAAGAGGAATAAGAACGAACAAGAGGACGAGAAAGAAGCCGAGGAAAGAGCGAAGCCGAGGGAAGGGACGAAGTGGAGGACGAGAAACGGGAATAAAGGCGAGGGAATCGAAGGACGAAGTGGAAGACGAAGAAGAGGGCGAAAAAGAGGAAGATCGGGGAAAACGAGAAGGAATGATAGAGAAGGACAGAGAAGGATAAGGATGAAGACGAAGACGAAGACAGAGACGAAGACGGAGACGAGAAAGAGGACGAGAGAGAGAGACTAAGAGTTCGAAGTGGAGAAGGTAAAGAAGAAAAATAGGAGGAAGATGAGGAAGATGACGAAGAGGAAGAGGCAAGGGGCGAATACGAAGGCGAGGAGTAGGAACAGGAAGAAAAAGACAATGAGGAGTGAGGACGGGAACGAAGAGGGGCGTGCAGGAGAGGCCAAGGAAGAAGAGAACGAATAGGAAGAAGAGGAAGAGAAAGAAGAGGAAGAAGAGGAAGAAGAGGAAGAGGACGAAGAGGAAGAGGAAGAAGAGGAAGAGGACGAATAGGAAGAAGAGGAAGAGAAAGAAGAGGAAGAAGAGGAAGAGGAGGAATAGGAAGAAGAGGAAGAGAAAGAAGAGGAAGAAGAGGAAGAGGAGGAAGAGGAAGAAGAGGAAGAGGACGAAGAGGAAGAGGAGGGAGATGAAGCGGAGGAAGAGGAAGAAGAGGACGAAGAGAAAGAAGAGGAAGAAGAGGAAGAGGGTAAGAGGAAGAAGAGGAAGAGGACGAAGAGGAAGAGGAGGAAGATGAAGCGGAGGAAGAGGAAGAAGAGGACGAAGAGGAAGAAGAGGACGAAGAGGAAGAGGAGGAAGAGAAAGAAGAGGACGAAGAGGAAGAAGAAAACGAAGAGGAAGAAGAGGACGAAGAGGAAGAGGAAGAGGACGAAGAGGAAGAGGAGGGAGAGAAAGAAGAGGACGAAGAGGAAGAAGAGGACGAAGAGGAAGAAGAGGACGAAGAGGAAGAGGAAGAGGACGAAGAGGAAGAGGACGAAGAGGAAGAGGAAGAGGACGAAGAGGAAGAGGAGGAAGAGGAAGAGGACGAAGAGGAAGAAGAGGAAGAGGAGGAAGAGGACGAGTGAGGACGAAAACAGGACGAAGAAGAGAAAGAGAAAAATATGAAAGGAAGAGGAAAGAACTGGAAGGGAGGAAAGGAAGAGCCAGAAAAGAAAGAGATAAAAGGTTAGTCAATAACCTTTACAATTAATTTTATTTAAAATACTAGCCTACATAGACGTGATAAATATATACTCAATATTATAAAACATAAAAAATATATAACATTACAGATCAAATATACAAAAATCTACTAATACCAAATTTAGATCAAATTAATTCATTCACACAAACCATATAAAAAGTCAAATTCAATTCAAAAATCACCTACCATTATCTTTCACGAGAAATTAAAGGTGATTCAGTTTCAAATCCTACTCAGTCAGAAGCAATTAATTACATTACGGGGAATAATGGTATACTAATTAGGAAACAATTATCCCATGATTTTATCCCAGCCAATCATTTACAGCATATACTTACGAAGAACTTCAGAAAGGTCTGTGTTTTTAATGCTTTATTCCCTGGCTTCGTAACAGAAGTGGTATTTATATCAAGAATTGAAAGCTGCTGATGAGAATATATTGGTAAAGTGGATCATGTTTTGTGAATTCTTTCGATATATATAATTTTAGATCTTGTATTTTGCTTTAATTATGATTATTATTGTAATTGTTATTACCATTATGATCAAAGTCGTTATTGTACTATTATCATTATTAAAGTTATTGTTATTTTTATTATTATTGTTGTTGTTTTCAATACTGTTATTATGATTCTCATTATTACTAACACTAATATTATTATTATTATCATGGTTATTATTGTTATTAGTATCATTATTATTATTAATATTACTATATTCTTATTCTTATTATCATCATTATTACTATTAATACTATTATCACTACTATCATCACCATTATCATTATCATTATTATCAATATTATCAATATTATGATTTATATCTACGTTCCCAGAGCTATTGCTTCTAACGCTACTGCTATAATGATTTCTATGTTTACTGTTATAACACTAATGGTCTCTATGGCCAATACCAATATAATGATCACAATTACTTAATATCAGACCATATCAAGTCACTACTGTTACGTTTACAGTCGCTGTACCACTACTGCTATTCATTATACGTTATCATTATATCATTTTTCATCATTATGAAAGGAAAACAGCCACAGTGAGAAATGAATATGAATCGTAACGTTTCGAACTCTTCACGAGCAGTTCGAAAAGCCACGATTCACGTTCATCTCTTGCTGTGGCTGTTTTCCTTTTACAACTTTGTGTACACGTTACTGTATTTGTGCTTGTGCCACTCATCATTATCTTAACTAATATGTGTTCTTAACCACGTGCTCTCTTAGGGAAGAGGAGATGGAAGAGGTACAGCTTGGTCGGAACAAAATCAGCTGTTCACTTAAGAGCGACTTTTCTCTGCGATGCGAAGTGTAAGTGGATAGATGGTGGATAGATGGTGGATAGGTGGGGTTAGGGAGGCGAACTGAGAGGGAAAATGAGGGGATAGAGAGGGGAACTGAGGGAGAAAATGGATATGAAGGGGATAGTGAGGGATATGAAGGGATTCATGGACAATGAATTCAGTAAAGAAAGGGTAAACACGAGTTAACGATCAGAATAAGTGGACAGAAGAAGGGAATGGAAAAGAGAAGGCCCATGACAACAGCGAGCATGGGATTGGGGGAGGGGCATATGAGGGGAGAGTGAGGGGGTATGAGGGAGGGAGTGAGGAGGCATATGAGGGGATAGTATGGGGATATGAGGGGGTATGAGGAAGGAAGTGA